>NW_007258460.1:55802-136982 GCF_000164805.1 Carlito syrichta | reverse complement strand
CAGCATCTGTTGTTGTTTGTTTTATTAATGATAGTCATTCTTACTGGGGTTAGGTGGTATCTCAATGTGGTTTTGATTTGCGTTTCTCTGATGGTTAGTGAGGCGGAGCACTTTTTCACGTGTCTGTTGGCTGCCCATATGTCTTCTTTTGAGGAGTGTCTATTCATGTCTTTTGCCTAGTTTTTAATGGGGATGTTTTTTCCTTTTGGCACATTTGAGTTCCTTGTGGATCCCAGATGTTAGGCCTTTGTCAGATATATGGTTCGCAAATATTTTTTTCCATTCTGTGGGCTGTCTCCTTGCTCTCTTGATGGTTTATTTTGCTTTGTGGAAGCTTGTCAGTTTGATGAGGTCCCATTTGTCTATCTTATTTCTTATGGTATGGGCACTTGGAGTTTTGATCAGGAAAAATGGAATCTTGAAGGTCATGAAAGAATCATTTATTGTTTCTTCCATTCATTCACTCCATGACTTTTCTGTGCCAAAGCACTGCAAAAACAAAGCCATCCCCATGCTTAAATAATTCAGAATCTATTAGAAAAATAATGTATAAAGAGCTAAAATGCAGAGTGATTGTTGTTATGATGATGATGATGAGAGAGAGAGAGAGAGAGAGAGAAAGAGAGAGACAGAGAGAGAGAGAGAAGCACAGTAAGAGAGAGAGAGAGAGAGAGGAGAGAGAGAGGCTGTGGTGGAATGGCAAAAGAAAGTAAAGAAAGTAGTGATGTTAGGGAGGGAAATACTAGACAAAAATGAAAGCATTTAAGAAATGGAAGTCTGAGAATTTCAGCTGGAGTATATGTTCTAGCGGGTAGAAAACCATGAAATATGAAGCTGCAAGGAAGATAGGAAAGGGAGACTGCTATGATAAAGATTTTGGACCTTTTCTCTTAGGTTACATGAGGACCTGAATGACTTTGTGTACAAGCATCGAACATTTTCTGTATGCTTCTCCACATCTTTTCTGCAGTCTTCTCCACCCAGCACTGTGCTCCAGGAAGTGAATCCTTATACTTGCATTCATGGTCTCTCTTGCTCTCTGGATCTGGTCAAAGAAATGCACAATTAGAAGCTGGGCTCGGTGGCTCAGCCTATAATCCTGCACCTTTGGGAGGCTGAGGTGAGTGGATTGCCTGAGCCCGCGGGTTCGAGACCCCCCTGGGTGACTTGGCAAGACCTCATCTCTACAATAAGTCAGAAATTAGCCGGGCGTGGTAGTACGTGCCTGTTGTTCCAGCTACTTGGAAGGCTGAGGTGGAAGGATCGCCAGAGCCCAGCAGGTAGAGGCTGCGGTGGCCAGGAGTGGCCACTGCACTCTAGACTGGGCGACAGAGTAAGACTCCAACTCAAAAAAAAAAAAAAGAAAATCAAAGGGCAGGAGAAGGTGAAACTGGTGTGATAGATGTTCATATCCTATCCCATTTTCTTTGCTAAGATGGTACACCCATACCTCATGTGCTAACACTGCTGACATCTTGTAATTAGCAGCAATGAGGGAGCCCTTGGCTAGTGAGGTCCATCTCACTAGGAGATACCTGGGAAGGTATGCAGCTTTCCACTTCACCAGCGGCTGGTAACCGGCGGTTGACCTATGGAATGGTATAACAGCTCAGTCTTTTTGCTTCTAGGCAGTACAACCTCTGTAAACCATTAATACCTCAGAGTTCTTTGTGAGTTTAGCTAACAATGAATTTCTTCTGAAATTACATCTCTGTCTAGACTGTTGGCTCTCCCATTCTGCTTTCTTTACCCCTTTAGAGGGCTATCCTGAGAACATTCCCTAAATAAATGACTTGCATAAAAGTCTCTGTCTCAGACTCTGCTTCTCAGGACCAGAGCTTCTAGGGTACCTAGTTTAAGGTATGGTTATTGTCAGAAATGGTTCTATAAAGAAGACTAAAGATCTAATTCTGGAGTTGGATTATACCTTGGTTGAATGGCAATGAAGATCCCATATTTAGTGGTAACTGGAGTGTTAATAATTCCTTGAATATTGTAGTTGCATAATTGCTAGATGACGGAGATGCCTTAGCTTTTATATTGTCTTTGTTTGAAAGAAACATGGAGCCAGGCTAGGTGGCTCAGCCTGTAATCCCAAGTCTTGGGAGGCTGAGGTGAGTGGATTGCCTGGGCCCGCAGGCTCGAGACCCCCCTGGGCAACTTGATGAGACTTCATCTCTACAATAAATAAAAAATTAGCCGGGCGTGGTAGCACGTGCCGGTAATTCCGGCTACTCAGAAGGCTGAGGCAGAAGGATCGCCGGAGCTCAGCAGGTTGAGGCTGCGGTGGCCAGGAGCAGCCACTGCACTCCAGTCTGGGCGACAGAGTGACACTCCAACTCAAAAAAAAAAGAAAAAGGAAAGAAAGAAACACAGAAAATAATAAGATTAAGAAATGTGGAATCTTTTGTCTGTTAGTGTGTGTCATTTGATACACTCACTAGAAAAAAAGTGACTAATCATTAATTTAAAACTAAAAAGTAAAAAAAAAAAATCAGAGGCCCTTCTTGGCAATATTTAGAGAGATTCTTGTCACTTGCAGCTTGGGAGCATACTGGTGAACAAGCATAGACTTACTTGTGAGAAGCAGAACTTCAGAGAAGAATGAATTCACAGCCTAGGTAAACTAGATGCTATGATAAAACATATACGCTTCAGAGAATGAGACATAAACCATGCAACATAAGCTGCCACATCTGTGGTGCTTTTAGGGATCCAGAGGTCTAGGGCATAAAGAGACATCCCCTCCAAGGTGAAGGCCAAAGTTATTGGACCTTGTGTATCTTACAAAAACATAAGCGACATACAGCAACTGTTATCCTTGATAATACTGCACTGAGCGATTTAGCGAGTGATGTGGAAAGCTGCCAGTTTTCAGTGGGGCCCTGAGCAAGAAATGACATGTCCAGGCTATATATTAAAAGTTGTCCTACCAACTGGCTCATGTGACCCAAGAGATCTTATAGTGGTGCAAGAGTTATCTCTAAGAGATTAAGATTTTGAGTGGAGTTTCTGGCAAGCTGCAACACAGAAGGGTTTCAAAGCAAACTGCTGAGATTCTGGAGCAAGGCCATGATATCTGCAGTAGTGAACACCATTCAGAATGCAGCTGCTGAAATACCACTGGGTGTGGACAGTAAATATCTGACCAAAAGGTATCAAGGAACCCCAAAACAAAAGCTGCTCATCATGGGCTGAGGGCTGGCAGACCAAGTCATACAGTCAAGCAGCCCTAGCAGCAATTATTTATAAATTGGAAGGATTACATCCCAGATCACCCTTAAGCAGGTCCAAGGAGCATACAAAAGCTGGATGAACATGTATTCCAGACTCCTATAACAGCAGCACAGTCTCAGCAGACACCACTTCCTCAGTTCACATTTGTGATTTCACGGATGATTTCTTATGACCAGCTAATAAAGGAAGGAAACGACCCAGTCTTAATGCATAGATGGTTCAGCTCAGTACATTAGTGGGGGCTAAAGAATTGACTAGTGTTACAATACAGCACCACTCAGGGATAGTCATGAAGACAGTGGTGATGGAAAAATACAAACAGCAGGTAGAGCCGGGCTCGGTGGCTCAGTCTGTAATCCCGCGCCTTTGGGAGGCTGAGGTGAGTGGATTGCCTGAGCCCACGGGTTCGAGACCCGCCTGGGCAGCGAGACCTCATCTCTACAATAAATCAAAAAATCAGCCGTGCGTGGTAGTGCATGCCTGTACTTCCAGCTACTTGGAAGGCTGAGGCGGAAGGATCGCCGGAGCCCAGCAGGTGGAGGCTGCGGTGGCTGGGAGCATGCCACTGCACTCCAGTCTGGGTGACAGAGTGAGACTCCAACTCAAAAAAACCCCAACAAAACAGCAGGCAGGATTTTGGTGAGTGTTACCTATCATCCAATTTTGCTAATAGACAAGTGGCTCAAAATAGGGATACATATGAATGGACAGGCTGTGTTAGATAGCTTGGCCATTGCTTATTGGGCCCAAAAAGGAGAAAAAATGGCAGATTTGAGAGAAAACAATCCAAGGAAGAAGAATGTGAATGACATGTAGAAATGAGCACAAAGTAAGAAAAACCTGGAGATTATACATTAACCCCCATCAGAAAGCATCCATTGTCAAAGAGACACATACCAACCAAGTGCGAAGAATGCCTAGTTCATAAATTATAAACTAACTCCTTTGATAACTGAATGAGCTCATAAGTAGCCAAAGTGACATCAATGGATACTATCTGTGATTGCCACAGTTCTCATTTCACTGAAGCTGGCATGGCAAATGCCATGACTAAATATCCAACCTATCAAGGAACAAATTCCTTTGCAGTGCCTTTAACACAATACCGTTCTGTGAGCAAATCAGTCAGACACTTGCTGGAAAGTTGATAAAATAGAACTCCTCTCATTTTGACAAAGGCAAAAATTCATACTGAGTAGGAGAGATGCACATTCCAAGTATGTGTTTGCCTTTTCTACTAGCAGTATCACAGTCAGCACTGTATGAAAGGGCTCATGCCAAGATATATTGAATGGGCTCCCACGTAATATCACCTCAGACCAAGAGATATCCTTTATGGTAGAGGAGGCATGGTAGTGGGAACATGGCTAAGGGATTCTTTGGTCTTCTGACATATTGGATCAGTTAGATGCTGAAGACTTGGAAAGACACCTTTTAAGGTGTACCTGTTGTGCCAGCTTCAAGACGATGTCCTTGAATGCGGACACTACACTTCAGGAATCAGTACATCCCCCAGTTGCTGCTAGTCTTGTCTGATCACTGCTCAAGCTGGCATATTTCACTGTAGAATTGCCCTAAGATTATTGAAACTGCCTTGCCCAGAGATGCTCAAGAAGTTAAATTGTTCTCTTCCCAAAGGGTCAGCCTGTATCCAATGACTGATCAATGGTAGGGATGTGACAGTGCAACCCTCTTTCCTCTGGATAGGAAAATATCTGATTAAAACCTATGTTTTACTCAAATCACTCTATAAAAAAGATACCTGCACACATATGTTTATCGCAGCATTGTTTACAGTTGCAAGAACATGAAACCAATCATGCTGCCCATCAAAAGAGGACTTGGTTAAAAAAATGTGGTACCTATACACGTTGGAATATTACGCAGCCATAAAGAAGAACAAAATCATGAACTTCACAGCAACCTGGATGGACTTAGAGTCTATAATACTGAGTGATCTTTCACAGAAACAAAGAACTGAGTATCACATGTTCTCATTCAAAGCAGGCCTTGAAAAATTATCGTAATATTATAAGAAAAGGATTGGCAGTAGCGGGAAACTGCAGGGAAGCGGGATTGTTAGTAGTGGGAATCTGCCTGGGGAAGGGGGGCACACCTCATCAACAAGGGTACCTGCATAATGAACATTTGCATACCTAACCCTGAATTGTACCCCACATCTTTAAAATAAAAAAAAAGTAGAGGAAAAAAATCTATGTTCTGTATTTTCCTGTGGAATTTTACTGAGTACAAACCTCTCCTGAAATCACATTCCTACCTAACTCCATCCTTCACCTTTTCCTGATCTCCTAACTCCCTTTCAGATTTCTAAGAGTAATCCCGTAATAAGTCACTTGCACAAGACTACAAGTCTTATGCTGTACTTCTGGGTTCCTGGATCTAAATCAACTGGGTGTGGCTATGGCTGTACTTCTCTGCTGAGAACCACAGTCTCATCTGGTGGTCATTTCCTGTATCTAAATCTCTCTTGTCAGGTTCTGGTAAAGGCTCGTTTCCCCTTTCCTTTTTAAGATGACTTGCAATACTATCTCTATTCTGTGTTAGTGCTAGAAGTGTTATCATCCCTTTAGTCTTGCTCACATCTTTGAAAACATTCTCTTTATTTAACTCTTCCTGATTTCTTCATTTGTGTATGACATTGGTTTTATGTTACAATCCTGACTAATAAAGCAGAGGCATGCAGGGAGAAACACGATTAAATTTACATTTAGAAAGATCAATCTGGCAGCAGTGTGAAGGAGAGATTGTCAGGATGGCATATCGCTTTAAGTAAATCATGTAAAAGGTTGTGGTAATACTTCATAAAATAACGGAAGAAAGCTTAAACTTTAATATCTGTGGTGATAGCATGCTGGGGTAAATTTGAAAGACAGGAAGGCGATAAAATTGATTTAAGGGTTAAAATGTTTTAACTTCCCAAGAGAAGTGAGACTACATATATTGCCTTAATAATTAAAAACAACGAATGACTGTTTTCCTATAGATATAAAAATTTTGCTGCTGCCCTTGAGGAACTTGCAGTCCTAATAGTGAATCATGCTTATTTTGATAGTTGCTATAAAAGTCAAAACAAAATAAATAAAATACTAGAGCTATAAGCAAAAGACTGTGAAAGCAAGAAAAGAAAATATAGGCCAATATCTCTAATGAACATTGATGCAAAAGTTCTCCATAAAATATTAGCAAATCCAATTTACCAACATATCAGAAAGATATACATTACAATCAAGTGGGATTTATTCCTGGCATGTAAGGTTGGCTTAATCTAGGTAAATTAGTTAATATGATATGTCACATTGACAGACTATGTAACAGATCCAAACCACATAATCACACAAATTGACATAAAAAAGCATTTGAAAAAGTTTAGCATCCTGTTTTGATTTAAAACTCCTAGCTCTATACCCAACAGTTTAGGTATAGAAATAAAATTCCTCAAGAAAGGACACTTATGAAAAACCCTTAGTCCTCTTTGGGTCATGGGTCAATAGAGTAAAACTGAAAGCTTTGCCTCTAAGATCAAGGCAAGGATGCCTACTCTCACAACTTCTATTCAACACGGTACTAGAAGTACTTTTGAGATCAATTCAACAAGAAAAAGAGATAAAAAGCATCCAAACTGAAAATAAAGAATTAAAATAGGCTCTATTTCCAGATGACATAATTGTATATGTGGAAGAACCCCAAAGATGCCACCAAAAAGCTTAGATCTAATAAATGAATTCAGTAAAGTTGCGGGTTGTAAAATCAACATTCAAAATCCATGGAATTTATATATACAAATAATGACTGCTTAAAAAGAAATCAAGCAAATAATCTCATTTATGAAAGCATAAAAAACTTAAAATAAAATACTTAGGAATAAATGTAACCAAGGATGTGAAAGTCCTATACACTGAAATCTATAAAACATTAGCAAAATAAATTGAAGAGGACACAAATAATGGAGAGATACTTTATGCTCATGTATTGGAAGAATTAATATTGTTAAGAATGTCCATAATATCCAAAACAATATGTAGATTCAATGCAAGCCCTATCAAAATCCCAATGACGTTTTTCATAGAAATAGAATAATTCTAAAATACATATAGATCCACAAAAGACCCCAAACAATTCTAAGTGGGAAAAAAAAAAAACTTTTCCAGGCAAAAGAATTAAGTTGGACCTTTCTGTTACTCTATACACAGAAATAAAACCTAGGTGTGGTGGTGGGTCACACCTGTAATCCTAGCATTTTGGGAGACAGAAGCGAGAAATTTGCTCGAGCCCAGGAGTTTGAACCCAGCCTGGGCAGCATAGAGAGAACTTATCTCTACTACTACTCCTCCTACTACTACTACTAAACTAGCTGGGTTTGGTGGTGCATGCTGTAATCTCAGCTACTGGAGAGGTTCCTGCAGGAAGGTCGCTTGAGCCCAGGATTTGGAGGCTGTGGTGACGTGATTATGCCACTGTATTCCATTCTGAGAAAAAGAGTGAGATTCTGACCAAAAAATGATTGAATGAATGAATGAATGAGTTAAAAATTCATTGAGAAAAGATGAAAGGCTTCAATGCAAGACCAGAAGCTGTAAATCTCTCTCAAAAAAAAAAGCGAGAGAGAGAGAGAGAGAGAGAGAGAGAGAGAGAGAGAGAGAGAGAAACTCCCTGACACTGGCCTTGGCAATGATTTATTGGATATCATACCAAAACTCAGGCTACAAAGGCAAAAATAAAAAAAAAAACTGAATTAACTCAAAATCGTCTGCATGGCAAAGGAAACACTTAATAAAATGAAAAGGCCACCTACATATTGGGAAAATAATCCTAGTAAGCCATATATTAGATTTGTAAAGAATTCATACAACTCAATAGCAAGAAGACATATAACTCAATTACAAATTAGCAAAAGACTTAAATAGACATTTCTCCAAAGATGACATAAAAGTGGTCAACAAGTATATTGAAAAAGCAACAACTCAACATTACTGATTATCAGGGATATGCAAACCAAAATCACTATGACATACTACCACACACCTGTTAGGAGAGCTGTTAGCAAAGAGATAAGATATAGCAAGTGCTGGTAAAAATGTGGAGAAAATCAAACTCTTGTACACCGTTGATGAGAATGTAGATTGGTGCAGCCATATGGAAAACAGTACAGAAGTTACTAATGATATTAAAAATAAACTATCATATGACCCAGCAATTCTTCTTCTGGATATATATCTAAAGGAATGAAATCACCACCTCAGATAGATATCTGCATTCCCATGTTCATTGAAGCATTATTCACACATTAGACAAGATATGGAAACAACCTAGGTTTCTGTCAATGAATGAATGAAAACATTGTGGTATATATATATATATATATATATACTTTTTCCACTACTTCTTCCACTGCTCAAAACAGTTTTTGACTGTATGTATGTATTATACACACACACACACACACACACACACACACACACACACACACACGTATAATGGCATATTATTCAGTCTTCATATAAGGAAATTCTATCATTTGCCACAACCTAGATGGACCTGAAGAACGCTATGTAAGTGGAATAATCTAGACACAGAAAAACAATTGCATGATCTCACTTATATGTGGAAAAGATTCACATATTTAGAGATAGGGAATAAGACAGAGGTTACCAGAGTCTGAGTTGGTGAATAGAAATGGGGAGATGTCGGTCAAAGGATACAAAAGAGTAATTTAGGATGAACAAGTTGAAAGATCTAATGTACAGCATGAAGCTGTACATTAGTAAATATAGTGTGTAGTATATAATAGTGTAAGTTTAGTAAATAATTTTGTATTGTATTCAGAATTTTTCCTAAATGAGTAGATTATTGCTGCTCATGCCACAAAGGAAAAATGGGTAATGGTATGAGATGATTAATATGTCAATTTGTTTCACTATTAAACATTCCATTATAGTATGTATTATAACATGTTGTATACCTTAAACATTCATGATTTATTTTTAAAAAATTAAAAATAAAATTTAAAAAAGACTTTGAAAAAGGAACAGCCATCAGTCTATGATTATAAAGTGCAGAGTTGTCCCATTTTTGTAACAAAATATTACCTTTTAAAAAATGGCTTATATTATGTTAACATCTGTAAGTAACTTCTTAAAATTCTCAGAAAAACCGTATGTGTATTTTTAGGCATACATCTCCCAGAGGCTATTTTTAATAATCTTAATCATATTCACTAATGCTATTAAAAGTACCTCAAAGAAGTTGCTATTAAATATTATTTAAGCAGTCATTAACATTTGATGATTTAATATGCATATAAATTGCTAACTCTTAATTTTCATATTAGTATAATGGAATAATGAATAATGCATATGTTACTTATAAATTTTATGTTATAAATTGTACATACTATTTGCGCATTATGCATTCTGTATATATTTTGTATATATGTAAAATATATTAAAATTATATATGAATGTATGATTTTAGTCCCAGTTTCTATATTGGCAAAACATTCTGAATTAAATCACTAAGTTATCCTTTGTCCTCCATAAATTAATAGCATAAGTAAAGGTGTGAGAATGTAAAAAATGACTAATGGTTTCAGAGAACAATTAGGGTATAGCATATACAAGGTGAACCCCCAAAATCCCACAATTTGTTTATTAAAAATTGTGTATTCTTTCATGTTTAATATCAGTCACTTTCAAAGTACGCTCCGTTTGACACAATATACCTATACAGATACTTTTACCACTGCTCAAAACAGTTTTTGAACTCATCAGTTTTGATGCCTTTTAGTGTTTCTGTCTTTTTGTTGTTGTTTCACCTCTTTCACATCAGCAAAATGTTTCCCTTTGAGGACTTTTTTCATCCAGGGAAACAAAAGTTGCTGGGGTTGAGGTTGAGTGAATAGGGAGGGTGGGGCACAGGAGTCATCCATTTTTGGTCAAAAACTGCTGAACACTCAGAGTGTTTTGGGCAGTGCACGAATAAATTTCCCATCATGAAATGGACAAACACATTGAAAGAACTTCCAAGAAAATTTCACTGAAACCAAATGCAGCCTCTTACAATAACGCTAGCTGGGACACTGATGCAGATGGGTTTCTGGAACTCTTACCTAGCGGAGAAAGCCTGTACTACAAGGGACCACCCTCTAAAAAATAATTCTGTTTTGGGGGGGATCCCCCATATAAGGATAAGTGTCTGGAGAGAGGGTTGTAAAAGTTATCTGAGGCCAAGCTATAAAGGAGGTCTTGTTCATGCTAGGGATTTATTTGGAATTTAGGAAGTCATTGAGTATTGGCAGAGAAGAGTTCAGGCAGTCAAGAGGTTTCAGGTTAGTTCACTGAGGTGTAAGCAGAATGAATAAAATTGAACTTTTCCTGAGAAAGGAGTATGGGCACAATAGGAAGAATTCAAGGACAGCAGAGACGTTAACCTAACACCTTTGAAATTTGTTGATTTAAGGGGAAAAGAGGGTTGACTAAAGGTGTGACTCTCCATCCTGACATGCACAGTACTGTTAATGTTGTCTGTATTAAGCTATATTTTTAGTTCCTGGTTCTTGATGTCTTATCAATTTTGGTGGCAAAAAGGGATATAGAGAGCTGGCCTGAGCTTCTAGAGGCAGGCCGGCAGTATTTTGACTTGGATAGATATAATTAGAAAAAAGGTTCCTTTTCTGTTCCTTTTTGATATATCTCAATTCAGGAAATTTCTCTTCTCCTCCTCAGATCACACACTTGCTGCCTCTCAGGAATTTGATTTCTCCTCCCTTAGTTACATATTCTCTCACTGCACTTAAGGAATTTGAGTTACTTCCTATCAGTTTGAATCACCCTATTTGGCAATCCTGGAATCATTTAAAAATGTTCTCATCTCATCTCTATTATATTTTCCTCTGTAAACAAGTCTAGTGTTTTTTTCCTGGGTCAATTCTTTCAGTTGTGTTATCTCTTATTCATTTTTTAAAGCTCCTAGCCTTGTTTCTCTTTAGTGTAAACTTTAGGTAAGTGTAATATAGTGTAATTATAATGCTATAGAAAG
Source organism: Carlito syrichta (assembly GCF_000164805.1). Lineage (NCBI taxonomy): Eukaryota > Metazoa > Chordata > Mammalia > Primates > Tarsiidae > Carlito > Carlito syrichta. The sequence goes on along the minus strand of NW_007258460.1, from coordinate 125,690 downwards.
ACATTTTGGTGAAGCAAAGTAATTCTGGTTCTAGTTTTACCATTGATAGTTGCCCAGTTTTGGATGAATGCTTTATCTCACTGGGCTTCTGATTACTCATTCATGAAATACAGGACAATGCTGAAATAAATGCACTCAAGTGACTTTATTCCTTCCCATAAAATTCTGACTTTGTTTAAACATTGTAGTTAAATAATCTTATGAATATATGTATACATATATGTAAAATATATGTATATGTGTATTTGTGTGCGTATATATTTGTATATGTATATATGTGTGTGTGTGTGTGTGTGTGTATAGATAGATAGATAGATAGATAGATAGATTTATATTTTTTATTTTTTTGAGTCAGGATCTCACTCTGTCACCCAAACTGGAGTCAGTGGTATGATCATGGCTCACTGCGTCCTCAACTCACATTCCAGGGCTCAGGTTATCCTTGCATATCAGCCTTCCAAGTAGCTGGGCCTACTGGTATGAGCTACCTACTGGCATAAATTTTTTTATTTTTTGTAGAGATGATGTCTAGCTATGTGGCTCAGGCTAGTCTCAAACTTCTGGAGTCAAGCAATTCTCCCACCTCGACCTCCCAAAGCACTGGATTACAGGCATGAACTACTGCACCAGGTTGGGGCTTATGTAATAGGAAAGGGGAACTCCCCATCCCCACAAACAGAATTATCTTTTGGAGGGAAGGCCCCGTGCAGTACCCTTGGAATTTGTTCCTTTCTCAAATGGTCAAAGTTTTTACCTGGAAGTTTTAAGAAGGTTACCTCATGATTTGCAGAAGAAGCATCTTGAGTTGTGGAATGCAGGTGATTGGGTCTCTCTATGACTATGTACCTGCCCCCACTGTGCTGTGTTTAGCAGTTTTTCGCCAAAAACAGCACGAGCCCCATGTTCCACCCTCCTTATTTACCTCATCTCATCTCTAGTGACTTTCTTTTTTAATTTCTTCAGAAAAAAAAGTCCTCAAAAGGGACTTTTTTGCCAATGTGGAAGAGGTGGGAAAAAAAGGATGGCAAAAGCCTAGAAAAACATAAAATGGATGAGTTCAAACACCATTTTGAGCAGTGGGAAAAGCACTTCGATAGGTGTATTGCATCAAACAGAGAGTCACTTTAAAGATGACTGAAGTTAAACATGTAAGAACAAATACCAATTTTTAATAAATAAATTCCAATTTTGGGGGGGTCTCCCTCATATATATTTATTGAGCTAGTGCTGAGTATATGCCATGTACTGGGCTAAACTCAAAGAACAAGGCAATTGTGGCCAGTCCTTTTAGGATTTACAATGTAACTTAGAGTACAAATTAACATACACAAATGTGATTAAAGTAGCCAAAGACAGAGGTGGAGAGCACTAAGGGATGCATGACAGAGGGATCCCTTCTAACCCAGGAAGGGGATCTCTTAAGGAGGGTACCTACACAGAGATAAGTATGAGGGTCACCTGCAAAAGGAAAAGGAAGAATGTTTCAAACAGAGGAAACAGCATGCTACAATGCCTGAAGATGGAAAAGAACAAAGATCTGAAAATTCTGTTTATTTGGAGAAGAAAGAATGAAGAAAAAAGTTCTGTATATAGAGGTGAGTGTGTGACCAAATTTTGTTGTAGAGAATTTTGAGGTATCTTAAGGTTTTGTACTCTATTCTCTAAACAGTAAAAATCCTCTGAAAGTTTTAAGCAGGAATGTGTCCTGTTCATATTTGCATTTTAAGAGTTTCAATTTAGAGTCATCATGTAAATAACATTAAAATAATAGCTAAATTTAATGTATTTACAATAGGCAAAACTGTGAATTCTTTACATAAGTTGTCCTGATTAATCCTCACAACAACTGTACTAGTTTTCTAGGACTGCTACAACAGATTACCAAAAACTGGATGGCTTAAAATAAATTTATTTTCTCACAGGTCTGGAGCATAGCAATAAAGGTGTCAGCAAGGCCATGCTCTCTATGAAGGTTTTAGGAGGGGCTCCTTCCTTGCCTTTTTCTAGCTTCTGGTGGTTGCTGGCAATCCTTGGTGTAGATTCATCATTCCCATCTCTGCCTTCAACTTCACATGACCTTCTCCCTTGGGTCTCACATTGTCCTCCTTCTGCCCATGTTTCTGTGTCCAAATTTCTATCTTCTTATATGAAAACCAAGAATTTTATTAGGATTCACTCTAATTCAGTATTACCTTCTCTTAATGTATTACATCTGGAAATATCATATTTCCAAATAATATCACATTCTGAGGTCACATGAATTTTGGAAGGCACTATTTAGTCACATACTATAATCTTAAGAGGTTAACCCAATCTGAGAGGTTGGAAAACTGAGGCACTGTGAAGCAAAAGTATATGACATAGGGCTGCAATTACTTAAGTTTCATGGTTAAGAGGTGGCAGACCTTGGAAATATTTCCAAGGTCACAAGGGTAATATGTGACAGAGCTGAATTGAAACAGAGACTAATTAGAAAACTGTTTCAGAGTGATGATGACGGTGGCAGTGGAGATGGAACAATGGAGATGGTTCTGATAAATATTTTTATGGTAGAATCAATGTTTGTCAATAATTTAGATGTAAGAGTAAGTGTGGAGGAGTCAAGAAAAACTACCAGGACTTTGACCTGAACACCTGTATGAAAATTCTATTTATAGAGGTAGAAAGCACTGATAAAGGGAAGGTTGGAGAGAAAAGAGAAAAATGCAAGGGTGCCAATGCTGAGTTTGTGGTGCTCGTGGAACATATTGGAAATGGATATAATAGCCTAACACTCAAGATACGCATCTAAGTTAGAGCATCATAAAATTAAATCATTCATTCATCATTCACCAAATATTTATAAGTGTCTACCGTTTGTCAGTTATTGTTATAGGTATCAAAGACACAGTTGTGAACAAGATTGGCAAAGTTTCTGGTCTTATGGAAATATCATTCTTGATGGGGGAGACAGATAATAAACCACAAAAATAAATAAGATAATTTCAAGTAGAATTAAGTGCTATGTAGACAATAAAAAAGGTGATATAAAAGTGAATGATTGGTAGAGATTACCTTCTTCAGTTTGAATAATAAATGTAGACTTTTCTTTTCTTTTTTTCTATCTTTTTTTTTTTTTTTTTTTTGAGTTGGAGTCTCACTCTATCGCCCAGACTGGAGTGCAGTGGCCGCTTCCGGCCACCGCAGCCTCCACCTGCTGGGCTCCGGCGATCCTTCCACCTCAGCCTTCCGAGTAGCCAGAATTACAGGCGTGCGCTACCACGCCCGGCTGATTTTTTTGATTTATTGTAGAGATGAGGTCTCACTGCCCAGGTGGGTCTGGAACCCACGGGCTCAGGCAATCCACTCACCTCAGCCTCCCAAAGGCGTGGGATTACAGGCTGAGCCACCGAGCCCGGCTAAAAGTAGACTTTTCTAAGGTGATGACAATTGAACTGAAATCTGCATGATATGAGGAGCTGACCTCATGAATCTAAGTGTAAAAATGTCCAGAGTCAGCAATGTCCTTGTAATTTGTGAGGAACAGAGAAACGTCAGTATGACTGGAGCACAGGGAAGCTGGTATGTGTGAGGAGGAGTAGGGGGAAGGCCTGTAGAGAATGAGACCAAGATGCCTATGAAGCCTTGAGTGTGTGTGTATGCACATGCGTGTGTGTTTGGAAAATCATGTTTCTTATAAAGATATGTGCGCACACAAATGCAAACACACATGCACATACATACACACACACTGCCCTTTGTTTTATTTAAAGCCATAGTAATGACAGATAGTAATGGCAGAATGAAGAAAACCAAACAGGCCTGCAATTACTTAAGTCTCATGGATAAGAGGTGGTCAGTCCAGAAGAGAGAAAATAATATGCTTTCATGTCTGTTTCTCCCCATAAAATGAAAACTCTTTCTCTGTTACCAAGCACAGTCTTTTACAAAACTGTGTCAATAAATATGTAACAAATAGATTTCAAATAGCTAAAAGGCAATAAGATAAGATCCTCTATTTATGGTATTTTTTGTCATTGATCAAGTCTATTTTTCCTGAGTCCACATCATTTGCTATGTGACTCTCGTTTTTGTATATGAAAGGAATATAGTTTCCTAAGCTTTGACTTGTACAGGATTTGACTCTGAGACTTGCTTTGCCCAGTGGCATGAGGTGATAGAGACAGTGTGCTGGTTCTACATGTAGACCTCAAGAGGCCTTACCTATTTCTCTTACACACTTGTATTTCTGCCATCACTGTGAGAAAGAAATTCCTGAGCTAGACCTAAGATGAAGAAGGAGAATGAGAGATGCTTGGACTGTGGCTGCCCCAGCAGCGCTGCCCCAGCAGAGCCTAGCCCAGAGCAGAGGGCCAGCTGAACTTCGGGTACACAAGTGAGCGTCAGCCTGGGTTAGTATAGATCTGCTCAGTCAACTCACAAGCCTAGAAGTTATAATCATGAAGGGCTGGTATTAAAGCTGTTGAGTTTTGAGTGGTTTGGTACACAGCGATAGGTAACTGATTCACTAGTCTTTTAATGGGATGACTTAGGTAAACATCCTGTGGGATAATAAGAAACTCATGAGTGGGTCAGGACACAGGACAGGGCATGGAGAAAAGGAGTTAATCATCTCCTGCATCAAAGTACATTCCAATATTTTATGAAAGTCCTAAGAATCCAGCAGAATCTAGTAGAAATATTTGTGAATTTGGTTTTAAAAGGAACAGATTTTGAGACATGGTTCGTTGTATTTCCTGTATTTCAATTGACCCAAAGTCTGGTGTAAAATGATGAGTCTTTTTTGCATAAGAGCAGGGTTGGAGCTTAAAAATTATAATTTATAATGACACATAAACTTTATTATAGATTTTGGATTGTATTATTAAATTTCTTACCATTTTAAAGATATTGAATATCATTTACTCAACGCTAAAAGAGAAAAATGTCAAGGCATATTTGGAAAAGGAACTAGGAATTGTTAATTTTGATTACAAAATGTTGAAAAAATATTCAATACCCAAATCAAAAGAATATGCAAAGGTCATGAAAAATATTATAACACTTAAACGATAAGTCTCTGGAGTCAGGGATATACAGGGTTGAATTTCAGCTCCACTGCCTAACTTGCTGTGGCAGGCAGGGAAAACATACCTCTCAGACTTTAACTGACTAAGGGCTCAGGCTGCAGGCATTGAAATCCATTACTGTATTTTGGCAGAGGCCAGGTTTTTCATGGGCTGATCTGAAAAATGACTGACTATGGAAGCGATGCTAACCTGACCTACTCCGGGGAAATTAGGGAAGCCTTATGTCAGTGACTTTAACTCAAGGGCTCTTGATAATTTTGCTCAAACTTCCTTAGATTGCAGATAATCTATCCCTGGCTCCTTCACGCTAAACCAGGCTTACAATGCAGTCTTTTTTCCCCTCAATCCTTAGCCTTCTCCAGCTCCCTCCCAGTATTCGGTACTGTTGTTTTTTATTTAAAATGTTATATATTTAATTCCATCTTGGGAGCTGCTTCTTGGGAACCCAGATTATTATACTCACCACTTCTAGTCTCAGTGTCCCCATGTGTAAAATGGAAACTGCACCACATAGGGTTGTAGTGACATTTAAATGAATCAGTAAATTTGAAGCAAAATTGTACAGTGGCTGGCATCTAGTAAAAAGTTGAATTAGTTACGGAACTTTTTATTATTGTTGTTATTATTATTACTTCTTAAAGTTTTTTTAAGGTAAAAATACAGCATATTAACAGATGCTGAACTGAGCACTGTGTGTTGCTGGGGAGAAATAGGAGTAAAAATGGAAAAAAGTTAACATGAAACAAATGATATGAATAATTAATGCAAATATAGTAGTCAAAAAAAATCCCAAAGACTTAAAGTTGTTTTATCTATTAGCCATGTAAAGTGAAAGATAATATTGATCCAGAGTCAAGTAACCTGGTCTTGGTGTTATTAGGCCATTAGTGATAGCCTTCCCTTTTAATTGTGGAAGCATTTAAAAGCATTCAGGTTTTTGGGCCATCTTCTCCCAAATATAAATCAGAACGTAAGGGAGAACTGTAGCAAGGGCAGCAAAATGTTTTCCCTGGTTTGAAATATACCAATGATTGCATATGAGTATATTCTACATTTTGCTTAAGATGAGAACATGCAGATAATTAATGGTCTTAATTGGATAGTGGTTAAAATTTTGGGATCATGCTTTATTAAACATTATTTTTCTGAAACTGGAGGGCAACTGAAGGAGTGAGTTTGCTAAAAACTAAAGGAAAATAACTTAGAAAAACAATAAAAAAAGAAGAGAGTTCAGGATTGTTTTTTCTAACTTCAAGCATAACTAAAAGTTTCAAAGAATGTGAAATGAGATACATTGTATCTGACACATAAATTCTCCATAAATATTTGTTGTATTTAATTATATTGAAATAGCTCAGAAATGGAATATTTGATTGGAATAATCTTTATTTAGATCTGCCCCAAAGTAGAAGGATAAACAAGGTGAACATTCAAGGTCATTTCCAGCTTTAGGAATATTTATGACATTATTTCAAAATGTGTATTCTAACAGTAAATTCCACTTTCTGTAGCAAAGTGCTATTTGAATTTCATATCCCATACATAGCTAATTGGGTTAACTTCTAATCAGTAATTAGAAATTAAATTAGCTTGGTTGAGAAAAGTTTCACAGAAAACTGCTGTTTGAATATGATGCCATTCTTTTTCTCAGTGTTTCAGTAGTATAAGCCAAAGCTACAATTCTGGAATATCAAAAGGAACTTGAAATATTGCTGTTGCTGTCAGAATAGTTTGGGACCTCCAGTGAGAATCTTTTAAAGTTTATCAGGGCTCTGTTGTTTTCTCAGAAACAAAACAAAACAAAATCCCAGGTTTTTGTTTTTTTTTTTTTAATACATATATCAACTGCCTCTGGGCAAGGGGTAGATCACTGGTTTTTAAGCAATTATGATAGTGCTAAATTATTTTACATTTTGCTCTTCTCTTTCTTCTGTCCTTCAGAAACAGGTACTGAACAGGCCTGAACAGCAGTACCAGTTTGATATCTAGAAGTTGTATGGTTTTAGAAAGGACCTTAACTAAACTTAATCTTATTTTCCTCCTTGGTTCCTAATAGAGTACTAAACCCATATTAAATGCTCAATATTATTTTTGAATACATGACTTTGTAAGATGAGGTTAACATGATACCTACTCCAAAGTATTATTATGAATATTTACACAAAGTCACAGAGATGCCACCCAGTTGACAATCATGTGTGTTGCTTATTACTATATTATTAGTTATATCAGCTACACAACTATGTTACTTTCATTCATGCTTCAGGCTTGAATACCTAGTATGAATAATCTACTCCAATAACTTCACTGATCTCTCTATTTTCAGTCCTTTCTCTCCAACCTACTTTCCAGACTACTACCAAAGTTGTCTCAACAATGTAAATTTTACCATGACAAGTTCAGGACCCAAGCTGTCAATAGCTTCCCATTTTTTTTGGCTATGGTCTTCAAAGTCTTTCCTAATAGTAAACCAATCCTAATAGTAAACAAACAAACAAACAAAACTAATCCTAACAGTAAAAATGTGAATAAATAAATAAAGCATGTACCTCAGAAATATGTATATTTAATTATCTAATTACATCATGGGTCACAAAGTTTTTATATTACTTACACGATAAGCACCTAAAAATAAATCTTAAAAGAAGATGTGATCAAGATGAAATAAACACTACTTCAAAGTCTTATTAATTATGGTGACTCTATTTTAATATTCAAGGAACAATCACACTTAAGTTAAGGTCCATTTTAACAACTGGGATATCACATAGTCCTCTTTACATTATATTTATTTATTTGTTTATTTATTTACTTACTTATGAACAGCCTTTACCAGATCTGCTTGTATCATCATTTTTATTCATAAGTTGCTGACAAACAGCTGGTTGTAGTAGTAAAGTGATAACCTTCTTCTTACAGAGTTTACCCGTTCTTAACATTATTCATCTTATTTTTAACTGTGGCTATTGTCACAAATTACTACAAACTTGGTGACTTAAGAGAACAGAGGGATCTCACAATTCTGGAGGCCAGAAGTCTACAATCAGTTTCTCTGGGTTCAAAACAAGGCATTGACAGGCTGCACAACCTCTGGATGGCCTGGGGAAGAACATTTCTTTGCTTCTTCCAGCTTTTTGTGGCTGCCAGCATTCCTTGGCTTATGACAATATCACTCTAATCTCTGTCTCTGTGGTTACATTGCCTTCTCTTCTGTCTATATCGAATCTCCCTTTGTCTTCCTTTTTATAAGGATACAGTTGTCTGCATTTAGATCCCAGTTTGATAAACCAGTAAAATGTCACTATCTCAAGATTTTAACTTGATCATAGCTGCAAAGTCTTTTTTTTTCTTTTTTGTTTTCCATCTAATGCAACATTCTCAGGTTTCAGTAATAAGGAGGCAGATATCTATTGGGGAACTATTATTCAACTGACTACAGTTTCTTTGCAAGAATGTTTAATAAGGCTGAAATAGACTGAATTCTAAAACAATTTTCAAGATTTTCACTCCCTGATGTATATACCTTGTATATGAAACTCCTCGTAAGTGTGAATGGAACTGTCATATGATGGATCTCATCTGTGATTATATCTATGAAAAAAAAGGGGTTTTGGAGATACACTGTTTTCTTTAGAAAACTATTCTTTCTCCATGTGTTTATATTGTATTAGGTCAGAGCCGCCAGGGGGTGGTGCATGTAATCCAGTGCTGTGTGAAAGATGAAATAATTGCATAGAAATTAGACTGGAAAATATAGTTTACTTAGAAAGTAAATGAAAGGGAGAGAGAGAGAGACAGAGAAAGAGAGAGAGACAGGAGATTCACCTTCCCAAGGTAGGGGAGAGGGTCAAAACTAAGGAAACATAGTGAATATAGTTCAAAGAACACATGGCCGGACCATAGTTTAGCAAGGCAATGGCAAATGGCTGCTTTGGGTTGAATCCTTTTAAACTCTTCCTTTGATGGAAGCAGGACATTAAGGTGATTGGGTGGTGGTCTGCTCCATGTCATCATGGAGGGGCAGGTGAGCACAGGTACTGAGGTCAGGTGAGGGACTGCAGGCAGATGGGTGGGTCAGTCACATGACTGCTGCCATGTTGATGGGGGTCTGTGTCATGAAAGTCATAAAGGGTTGATTAGGTTAACTCGTTTACAAAACAAGCTAGGAAGGGGGTTGTAAAACAATTACCAATAGTTACCTCTGAGACACCAGTTCTGTCCTTGGCATGTGATTAGAGGGCCAGTTAAAGTGAACTGCTAGAAACATATGACAAAGCTAGGCAATGTTAAAATGGCTACTCATTGGGTATACTGACTCCGTCTTATGTCCTTTCATGTTGTCTTCTTGCCTCAATGGCAACACATGTTGACCAATCATTGTTTTCTGATACCTGGGTCACAGTCTGGGATGGCGCATAACGCAAACTGGCCAATACCAGACCTTTCTACTTTTTCCAAGGGGTGCCAATAGGGAGGAATGTTATTCTTCTTGGTTGTAAAATTGTGGATAATGTAAACCTAGGACTGTTTGAATCTCTGTGGTTTTCGGCTTTGTGGAGTTTCTGCCATTAAGAATAAAGCCAGTAGATAGGAAGAAGCAGAAAGAAGAGATGGGAAATCCTAAAGGGTTTAATAGTTTGAATTTGGGTGTTCCTGAGATTGGACCTATTCCTATCCTTTCTGATATTTCTACCTTTTCATATGAGAACATACAAATCTTCTCTTTTGCTCAAAGTAATTGTGTTTTTATCCACTTTAAAGAGATCTGCTTAACACAACAAGTACCTAGCAGGTGGTCTGGCTCAGAAAAAAAAGATCACAGTAGTTGTGCAATAAATCTACATTTTGTTGTTTTCCTGGCACTAATATATGCATCTGAAGAAAGAAATTGAAAGAATCTCTGACACAGATAAAGCATTACAAATTTATTTTTAGAACTCCTGTGTGTTAGATTTACTCTTACACAAAACAAATCCTCCTAGTAATCTGGTGTCTTTCACACCATCATTACATACTTTCAGAGTAATTAAATGTCTATGATAAATAGAATTTGTCATGGCTAGACTAAGAATCATTTTTTTTTTTAGCTGTTGATACCTAAACTTTGTTGTTTTTATATTTGAATTTCACCAAATATTGCTTTCTCTGATCTACCTTTACCTCCACTTTAGCCAAATGCTTAACAATTGTTGATATTTCAGAAATCTCCAAACCTATTCCTTTCTCTCTTGATTTGGAAATACAACAGCAATGTGCTGTGGGCTCTGTTTATTTATTTATTTTTTTGTGAAAACTTCCCAATAAAAACTGCTTAAGAAATAATTTTGTATAAAATTTTACCTTTTCTCAAGGATGATTTAAACTTAATAAGAATTTGAAAGAAAACATCAGATCTCAGTTATTAGAAAAATGTGTAATTTATGAGCTTTACATATCATTCTATGATATGGCTAGTAATAAATATTTATGTTGTTACACTTTTTTAAAGAAAAATTCCTTCACAGTCGTAGACAACCAATGTAGAGCATTTTGATGGAATATTTATAATCATTAAGAAACCAGTGTTGTGCACATAGTCAATGCCAGGTCACCCATTTAAAAGAAAAATAGCAATATAATTAATTATCACTATAGCTTAGGTATGGAAAACAATGAATCAAATTCCAGATACATTGTCTGATTTCTCATTTGTGTGTGACATCCTTTTTGTTTGTGTTGCCTTGTTTTCTTTTTGTTTTTCTATAAGTGACATCTGAAGTTCTCAATTTTTAGCTTTTAAGACCTTTCACATAAAGAGTTTCTGGGTCATTAAAAACTGAACTGGGATTAAAAGAAATCAAGAGGAAAACCAGTATAGCTTTTGCAGAAAAGAACAATCACCATCATTGTGAATGCTGAACATGTATATCCTTTTTTCTTTTCAGATTCTCATTCCAAACAAGTGCAAACAATGTATTAGTAATTACATCTTTAGGTTATTTTTCAGTACTGTATTTTATGGGGTTAACAAAACAAAGCTTGAATGTGTCTCTTCTTTTTTTCAGATTATCCTGCTTTAATTGGTGATACAATGCTGCTGTCAAAACCTTCACATTTAGATGAGTCTTGTTTGTAACAAAATGTTTGTATACATGGAGCATAGATACCTCATGTCTGGGCAAATCAGTAGATTTTCAAACTAATGTGCCTGTTGATGAAAAACATTTGAACTGCCAGGCACAAATAACACTGTGGTAAATAACACGATGGTAAATTACCTATCTGTGGTAAACCAAAGGCAAACTCAGAATGATTAGATAGCCCTTCCCCAATCTCATGTAAAACCCAATGTTATTCATACTAAAACATACAAAATAATTTACCTTGTAAAATCTGGCATTTACAAGCAGTAGGGATATGATATTCAATTACCAGTATTGAGAAAGCTCTCTTTTTAAATTTTTTTGTTTTACATATGTGGGGTACAATTAAGGGTTAGGTATACAAATGTTCATTATGCAGGTACCCTTGTTGATGAGATGTGCCCCTTCCCCTGGCAGTTTCCCACTACTGCCAATCCCTTTCTTATAGTATTATGATAGTTGTTCAAGGTCCACTTATGAGTGATAACATGTGATACTTGGTTCTTTGTTTCTGTGACAGACCACTCAATATTATAGCCTCTAAGTCCATCCAAGTTGCTGTGAAGTTCATAATTTTGTTCCACCTTATGGATATACAATATTCCACATTTTTTTATCCAATCTTCTTTCGATGGGCAGTATGGTTGTTTCCATGTTTTTGCTATTGTAAATAATGCTGGAATAAACATACATGTGCAGTTATCTTTTTCACAGAGTGATTTGAGTTTTTCTGAGTATTTTCCCAGTAGGGGATTGTGGGGTCATATGGGAGGTCAATTTTTAGATCTTTTAGGAATCACCACACTGTTTTCCACAGAGGCTGTACTAGTTTACACTCCCACCAACAGTGTAGAAGTGTTCCCTTTTCCCCACTTCCTCTCCAGCATCTGTTGCTTTTTGAGTTATTGAAGATGACCATCCTGATTGGAGTTAGATGGTATCTCAGAGTGGTTTTAATTTGCATTTCTTTGATGATTAATGAGGCTGAGCATTTTTTCATGTATCTGTTGGCTGCTCATATGTCGTCTTTTTGAGAAGTGTCTAGTCATATCTTTTGTTCACTTTGTAATGGGGCTGCTTATTTTTCCTTTTTGGCACGTTTGAGTTCCTTATAGATCCTAGATGTTAGGCCTGTATCAGATTTACAGTTGGCAAATATTTTTTCCCAGTCTGTGAGCTGTCTCCTGCTCTCTCAATGTTTTTTTGGCTTTGCAGAAGTTTGCCAGTTTGATGAAGTCCCACTTGTCTATCTTATCTCTTATGGCATGGGCACTTGGGGTTTGATCAGGAATTTGTTGCTAGTTCCAATTTCTATAAGGGTGTCTCCTGCATTTTCTAAGGTTTTTATACAAATGAATCATCCCCAAAATCAAAAGAAAGATAACAACAAAGAAACAAACAGCAGCAGCAACAACAAACTCTACAAGAACCTCATGACAGGGATAAATTATCAAATCTCAATAATTAGTCTGAATGTGAATGGACTAAATGTACTACTGGTCAGCAGCCACTTCAGCATCGGTACCGCCGCAACCTCAGTTATGATGCAGATGCCCAGAAAACCCTAAACTCCAAGATGGCAAAGAGACAAAAGCAGCCGATCCACCAGCTGAGAATTTGTCTGCTCCTGAGGCTGAGCAGGATGGGGCTGAGTAAATGTCGGCTTACCATCTCGACCATCATACGGTTTAGTCATCCAACAAGAACCCGCGGGCTCAGGCAATCCACTCACCTCAGCCTCCCAAAGGCGCGGGATTACAGTCTGAGCCACCGAGCCTGGCTAAGTTGAGATTTTTAAGTCAATATCTGTCTGGAGACAGGGAGATATCCCTTATCAACAAAGGTGCCTGAACGATGCATATTTGTATACCTAACGCTTAACTGTACCCCACAATTTTAAAATAAAAAATATGTTTAATAAGAAAAAAAGACTTAGTAAAATTAAAAGAACTTCATTTTTAATTTGTAATAAAAGTTTACAAGTTGATTTTTCAAAAAAAAAGTCAGCAAACTACAAGCACCTGTTAATAAAGGTCTCTAATAATTGTTTAAAAAAAACCACAAGCAAACAGAGAAGACATAAAATGGCAAATTGGATAAAATATTATGAAGCTACAATATATTGTCTCCAAGAGATTCATCTCACCAGAAAGGACACTCACAGACTCAAAGTAAGAGGATGGGACACAAATTTTCAGGCAAATGGAACACAAAAGAAAGCTGGAGTTGCAATTGTAATATCAGACAAAATACCTTTTAAGCCATAGCTTTCTATTTTGAAAAAATAAAGTGATAGCTTTCCCTTACACCATAAAATATTACTGAAATAAGTATTCTAAGTTATAAAAAAAAGAATTATTGTCATAGCTCTACATCATATACACCTTAAAGCTTAATGATTGTAGATAATGTGTTTATTATTTAGGTTGAAAATATTTCCTTTCCAATTATTAAAAGTTATACAATATTGTATTCAAATTGAGAAATCCTGTATAGTCTAATATATAAATATTTTGGTATAGTTGCTATATGATTCCTATGCTAGATTATACAGTCTTGCATTTTACAGTCTCAAAAGATGCAAATTAATCTTTATATTATGAATATGTCATTGCACTAAAATGCCTATTGATTATTATCTGATATATTCAAAGTCTTAGTCATTATATTGGATAAAGTCAGTGTCCACTTTAAAGCTTTAAGGGTTTCACATGAATCACAATTCTTTTTTTTTTGTACTCAAAGGAAGGACATCACTATTTTTACAGAGAATATTCATACGGAGTTAATCTGTGGAGTGTGTCATAATACCAAATTTTGTCAGAATTCTGTAGATGTACTTTTATAACACAAAACTTCAAAACTATGCAGAACTGAGATTAGAAAGAAGATAACCTTGATTCAAAATAATCATTAAGCCATGCTCTTCCCTAATTTACAACTTGGAATTTCAGTTTGAAACATTTCTCATAGTCATTGCCTCTTTTGTCCTTACAGCAAACACTTTGGTTCAAACACTCTTTATCTTTGACAAGACATAATGCTTTAACTCTTTTTCCTTCATTTTTATTCCCCTTTTCTCATTGATGTCCCCTTCCATGCTTCACCTCTGTTCTAGAGGGAACTTTCTATACTACAAACACGATCTTTTAGGAATTCTGATTTTACAAAAACTAAAGTTCATCGCCTTGGTATGATACTCAAATTTCTTTACAAAGTTCTATACAAAAGAATTCAAAGTTCTTTACAAAAATAATTTGAACTTACTCTTCTGACTTCCATACCACACTCTGAACATTTGGTGTGTTGACTGTATTTTTTTGTTTTATTCTTTGGTGCTTTACTTGTGGTTTTCCATCAGCCCAGATTGTAAGTTTATCTCTTTCTTTCCATTGTTAAATCCTTCCCTTCTTTTAAAATCAAGCATCATAACCTTCCTAAAAGGTTCCTGTCAGCTACATTTCTTTCTCCACAATCCCACAGTACTTCAGAAGAGTCTTATGGCCCTATTGCATTTTGCTACTTACTAGCATTAATTAATCTCTCTGCCACAATTTGTAAATTCCTTTGAGGGTAAGAATTGTTTATTTTTATGTTTGTACTTTCCCTGGGTCATAGGGACTAGCCTAAGATTCTAAACATGAGCCTTAAACATATTGAGGCTTAAGAGGTATTATTTTTAAAAAGAAATGGTTTTCAGCCAGGCTCGGTGGCTCAGCCTGTAATCCCAGTGCTTTGGGAGGCTGAGGTGAGTGGATGGCCTGAGCCTGCAGGTTCGAGATCCGCCTGGCCAATTTGGCAAGATCTCATCTCTACAATAAAGCAGAAAATTAACCGGGCGTGGTAGGGCGCATCTGTAGTTCCAGCTACTTGGAAGACTGAGGCGGAAGGATCACCGGAGCCCAGCAGGTCAAGGCTGCGGTGGCCAGGAGCAGCCACTGCCCTCCAGTCCGGGTGACAGAGTGAGACTCCAACTCAAAAAAGAAAAAAAAAAGAAAAAAAAAGAAAAAAAAAGAAAAAGAAAGAAATGTTTTTCTATTTCTGCGTTACTTCACTTAGGATGATGTTCTCCACTCCCTAACACAGGAATAAAAACACAAATATTGCAAGTTCTCACTCATATGTGGGAGCTAAACTAAGGATCTGCCAAGGTATAGAGAATGGCATAATGAAGATTGAGATTCAAAGGGGGAGGAGAAGAAGGAGTGGGGGAATGAAAAATCACCTATCAGGTACAATGTGCACAGGTGGGGGTGGTGAGTATACTTAAAACTCAGACTTCTTTGCCTATACAATGCAATCATGTAACCAAAAACTATTTGTACCTCCTGCAGCTACTGAAATAAAGAAAACAACAACAAGGAGGAATCTGAAATATTGAACACTGCTCTGGTTTCCCTCCTTTTTATGTTTCTTCCACAAGTGAGATGAATATTGTTTGCTTTGTGATTTAGGGGAAATGATTTTTTTTATTGCCTTAAATTTCTGTTTTTTAAGCCCAGAGAGTGACTCTATGACATTTATGTCACCATAAGAGCCACTGAGAATTGCTATAAAGATACCAGAATATAAAGCATGTTTTCTCTCACAATGTACAAAATATTTAACCATCAATGCATTCATTTTCTCAATTCTGCAACTTTCAAAATAGAAATGCCACATAGGATGGAATACCTTAAGTAGAATAAAAACCAAGTTGATTCCTCTTGACTTACAAAATTGGGCAGTTGTATAGAGAGACTCAATCTCTAAATATTCTCTACCACACACAAAAGGTAGACTGGAAAGTAAAAGCATCTCCAGGAACAGTAGCAATTGCAAAACAATGGCAAAATTGTGTGGTATTTTTCAATAAGAGCTGACTGTTTACTCCCAGTATGTCATAATTAATCTCCATAGTAAACCTTTTTCTGGAAAATTCAAACATACGTTTATTGCTCAAGACTTCAACAAGGGAAGATTGTGTTAGAAAACTGATGATGGCCTGACTCGTATCTGTCTATCTAAAATGAAATTCAAAGGACATGGACTTTTCATTAGATACAATTCTGTGCATGTCATTTTTCCTTCACTTGCTATCCTTGGAAGGACTTCAGTAGTTATTGAAAATTATAGCCAAAATAAATAGGCAAATTTTCCAAATAAGAAGCCTTATGGCCTTTCCTTTGAAAAAATGTTCATAATTCAAGACATTATTGAAACCTAACTTTCTTTTTTAAAAGAATTATTTTTTAAAAATTGCAAATGATTTCATTCTGGGCTCTCTGACATTGTATTGTTTTGAGAAAAATATTTACTCAGATTAATTATGAACTTTTTTTAAAGCACAGTAAGTTTGATTTGTAATCAAGGCATCCGTTTTGTATATATAACTGAATGCTTATGAAATGCTACAATTGAGCCATTCCAGTGTTTTAAGTGCCTCCCACAATCAAGATCTTCTTTGCACCATAATTTACCTTATCTCTGGCAAAAATTTTGCTGAATAAATTTTATCATAAGAGTCGAACATGATGGCTCACGCCTGTAATCCCAGCATTTTGGGAGACCAAGGCATGAGGATCATTTGAGACCAGAAACTCATGGTCAACCCGGGCAAAATATCAAGATGCTATCTCTACAAAATAATATAAAATAAAAACAAATAAAAAATTATCAACAATTTTGCTCCTGAAAAAATGAGCTTTAACATTTAAATTAAATTCAGACATCACACCTTTCATGAAGAACTTGCGCATTTGACTTTCCAGATGCCGGTTCAGTATTCTCACTAATAATAAGGTCCTTCCACATATGCTTGAGCTCTAATTCTGTGTAGGTTCTTAGTAAACACTAGTTTATTTACTAGAATTTAGTATTTAGAATTAAATGAGTGGAATTCAGTGCAACTGTATTGTAATCATACAGTTGTTTCTAACCCCTCAATAAGTATAAATCCCCATTTTAAAATAAGTTTCTTATTTTAAATTGTAACAAGTTGTATGTTTAGGCAACTGTTACTTAGTGAAAGCTTTTGAAGCACTAGTACAAGATGTGAAGAGAATACAGTAACATAAAATCTTGTTCCTCATAGTTTAGTTGTTGAGTCACTGACAACACTTAGAATTGAATATGACTTGTGGTGGTTCAAAGTTACTTGAAGATACTGAGGAAGGAGGGGCAGACTAATTCTACTTGATAAGTGTTTCACAGGGTGTCTAAGATTTAAACTAGGTCTTTGATGGTGAATTCCCATAGCAAAGAAAATGATTATGCTATTTCAGAAAGACGGATTTGAAGATTCAAACAAATTAAAGAGAAATACATGTCCAGGGAACTTTTGAAATTTGATGTAGCTTTAACTTGTGACTTAAAAGAAGTGGTGGAGCTTGATGTGAAGAAAAGCACATGCTTGACTTTTGAAAGTGGAAGGTGTTTGAATGCTTTTCCTGGGGAAGCCAGTACTCTGACAAAGTCTGAGATTCTTAATAACTGGAACTGGGCTGGACTATGTTGGGTTGGGTTGAGGTTAAATCAAGGCTTTGTTAACCCTTCACTTCTAAACTGTGTAGCAAAAAAAAAAAAATTCTGACTATGCATTTAAGGAAAAGTAGATAAGAAACAAAGAAACCTTGCAAACAAACTAAATATAGATGCTTAGTGAACTGTAGCACAGAGTAGAAGTTTTGTCCCTGGCAAAGAATGTGCAGAATTCTCTAAAACATTATAAACTGTTTCCAAGAAAAACAATAGGGGCACTTTCTAGGTTTCCAATATTCAACTCCAGACCTTCTTTTATGGATTGGAGTCTTGTAACCTCACATGTATGTAGGAAAGAAACTGGTAAGACAATGAGGATTATGCAAGCCATGTTCCATGGCAAGGTTTAGGTTTTGAAAGATTTGTCTGGTATTAGAGTAGCTTGTGATAAAGTTGAGGCGGGATGACCATCTTAAGAAGACTTCTCAATCATTAAAATGAGAAATAATAAGAAACTAGATAATATAACAACAGGATTAAAATGAAGAGGACGAGTATGATAAGAACAAACAATAGCTAGAGTTTTCGGTTCATTTATATTTAATGTAATTATTGATTTAGTTGGATTTCAACCTACCCATCTTGCCATTTTTCCCCATTCTGTCCTTCGTCTATTTGCCACTATCCTTGAGTCTGTGTGTATTCTTACCAGCATATATTTCTCTTTCCATACAAGGTGAAGGATCAATTGTACCTCCTGAAGTTCTGTCTAAATAGAAGCATTTCTCTTCACTACTATTTTTCAGTGCTATCCTGGGTGACACTGTAGTGCAAAATGCTCCTTTTATTGGCTTATGCCATATGTTAAGCCAAACCAATATGTTTGTAAACCAAGCTTATTCTGTTTTCTCCTCCTTCAGTCAAATATTAGGAACTCCTGTGTGAATATAGTTTGGTTGATTGAGATGTACCAGTATCATAGTGGTATATGGCTTGGGAGTCTGTGTCACCTGCTCAAGTTGAGTTAAATGAGTGGAATCCAGTGCAACTGTATTGTAATCCTACAGTTGTTTCTAACCCAGCAATAAGTATAAATCCTCATTTTATTTATTTATTTATTTGAGTTGAAGTCTCACTCTGTCACCCAGACTGAAGTGCAGTGGCATGCTCCTGGCCACTACAGCCTCAACCTGCTGGGCTCCGGCGATCCTTCCGCCTCAGCCTTCCAAGTAGCTGGAACTACAGGTGTGTGCTACCATGCCCGGCTAATTTTTTTGATTTATTGTAGAGATGAGGTCTCGCCAAGTTGCCCAGGCGAATCTCGAACCCGCGGGCTCAGGCAATCCACTCACCTCAGCCTCCCAAAGCACGGGATTACAGGCTAAGCCACCAAACCCAGCTAAATCCCCATTTTAAATAAGTTTCTCATTTTAAATTGCACCAAGCTGTATACTTAGGCAACTGTTATTTAGTGAAAGTTTTTGAATGTTAGCACTAATGCAAAGTGTGAAGAGAATACAAAACCAAATAAAATCTTGTTCATCATAGTTTAACGGTTGAGTCACTAATAACACTTAGCATTGAATTTGATTTGTGCTAGTTAAAAGTTATGTGGCAGTACTGAGGAAGAAGAGACAGGCTAGTTCTGTCCTGTGTATGCCATCCTAGACGTAACTCTTCAATCTAACAACACATTGCTGTCTGATCTTATGACTTTGTGGTTCTGATGGAATGTAGCTCATGATGAATGAATAACCCTAGCCAAATCATTCCTTGTTGTCTCATCGATAAATAGTTCATCTCTACCAGGTCCCAGTTGCATATCAGGGACCATTTTCAAATGGTGTTCACTTCTCTGCTGCAGATGACATGCATGGCCTTGCTCTAGAACCTTGGGGATTTATATTATGATTCTCCTGTCGGTATTGATCATGTTTCCAGTAACATGAGGATCTGGCTGGCTCAAGGGGCAAGGCTACCTGCACTGCAGCCTCAGTCTTCTACAGAGCCCTTTGTTGTCATGGGTCCACTGAAAGCTGGCAGTATTGAGTGTAACTTGATAAATATGTCGAAGTGTTCCAAAATATGGAATATGCTGCCTCTAAAGAGGACTGTTGAGTACTGTTTCTTTTCTTTTCATCTCTTTTGAGGTGATATTGTAGCATGTCCCACACCATAGAACTTCTCAAAATCTCACTGATGTGGCAGGCCCCTGAATATTTTTAGAGTTCCTTTTCATTGGAATATTGTCTTTCCTTTCTCTTCTTTAATCATCAGTTCTGCTCTTGAAAACTAGCATTGATCTGAAAACCAGGATTTTATTGGGAAATTTGTCCTCAGCCTCCAGTTTATCCATCTTTAATATGTTATGGTCATATGCATTAAGCAACACTTTTTGGGGAGTTGTCCATCTATCTGTGGCTGAGAACACAGTGATCTATCAATGATCTTAATATGTCTGCACGTCTCTCATATCCTCTGTTGGCCACTCTGAACTTTACAATAATTATATGTCTTTGCTTTAGATAGTTAAGCACCACACTGGCCTATATTCTTTTGGAATTCTTTTTTGTTACCAGAAAGCTTGTTCTGTAACAGCCTCTCCTGCCATCAGTCCAGGCCTAATAAAGATAGGCACTACTGATCTTTTCATCTATTCTGATGCCCTTCACCTGTACACTCATTACTGTGTTGGCAAATGGAGCATACTTTGAACCCTTCTACAAAAAGAATATAGTTGGATGGTGGGCTTCCAGCTTAAGGTAGTATAACCATTCTGGCATGTTCACTTCTCTATGCCTTTTGATACTTCCATGAAAGTTCTAGTATTTCTACTTCACCTAGGATGAGACATCTCTTTTTTGAAGCTTCCATTAACCAGCCTAGCAGTTCATTAGTACTTTTCCAGGTTTCTTAATCGACTATTTAATCTTATATCCAAGAAGTATTGAATCTTATATCCAAATCAAGCAATTCTTCCTTGGATGTCTTTGTGTTTTGCCAACCCTTTTATTTAGCACTATCAGAACTCTTTTGACTCAGTCCTATACATATTCTCCTAGCTACTGACATTATATTTTGTCTTGATCCAGCAATTTCTTCATCACAGTGTCTCATTTGTCCCTTATCAGGCTCAGTTTTCAGGCAGGTATGTTGTGACTTAAACCTGATTATTGGCCTAGAGGAGAGGCGTGATTACATTCAAGAGTATAGAGGGTATATATTGCCTTGCAAGCCACAGGCCTTTACCTAGTTCTTAAGCAGGGGGAGCATTAGTCTTTAATTTGAAGTGGGACACTCTTATACGTCTAGAAAATTCAGGATAAGGAGTCAAAGTTTTTAAGTATACTGATTCAAATATTCTTATCCCAAGTCTAAGGATCCTACTTTTTTCAATCAAGGCCTTGATCTTGGCAATAGAAACTTGCCAGGCAGCAAAATTAACACTTTTTGAAATTCTTAAGTGTTGTACATGCTTCTATTGACCCTCCAGCTGTAGGAGATGAGATTTATTTTGTATGTGGCCTCTAACATTTATCTTAAATTGGTAACTGACACTGGTAATGTATCACCTTCAGCCTTTCATTGTCTTTTTTTCAAACAAATGGCACATTACACCATCAGGGTATTACTTTTCAACATTATGCCAATTGAGTTCATCATTGGTGAAAATTTTAACAATGTCACTAACACAACATACTGATGACTGTGAGTACTCCACCTAACACCAGTAAGATGTTTTTCATTTCCAGTCAGTCAGTAGTTGATCCAGCTTTAAAAAAACCTCATCTTAAAGACTGTATTTTAGGCCCACTTCTAATATGAATGGTCTTAAGTTCCTTGGGATAAAAAAATCTCTGAGGTAGAGACTTAAAAACAGGACGTTTTCTGAAGAGTACTCACAAAAACACACCTGCAAGAGGATGAGGAAAATTGGACAGGGAGAAGAGTTAAATTACAATGCAGTTATAGCAAGGCTTTGGCCAATTCAGCATGAAACTCTGGATTGGGGATGACCTTCAGAGTTGACTTAAATTAGGGAAGAGGACTATGACTTTGTTTTCTACAATCTGAGATATGGCCTTATTCCTGGAAGAGAGTATCCTTGAATAAGATGTTCCCTGAAACAGAGCAGTATCTGGCATGATCTCAGTTGTAAACCATCCGCATCTATCACTCCTGCAGCTTGGGGGCATGTATGTCTTATTCCTGTAGGGGGATTTCAGAAATATACCACAGCTTCTGCTATATTTGATAGGATGTGAAGTGAGGCCTTAAAAATTAAGAATGTATGAGGATTACAAAGGCCTAAAATTGCTTTAAGGTTGAATGTGGGTATGTTCAAGGAACAAGATAAATGTACACATTCAAAGTTTTAATTTCAAGACAAAATTTGAAACCATGGGTTATTTTGAAATTATTTTATTCAGTTAAGTCTATCTTTCATTTCTTGTTTCCTTTAGTAGGAAGATTCATTTGTCATTCTAAAAGAAAAGATTTTTCCCTCTCTTTACTATATGATAGTTTAATACTATCTTCCCTGATAGCCACACAGTTTTGTATTTGACCATAGACATAAAAACGCACAGTGAAACTTTAGATATGATAGAAAGCAAGATAACATATATCATTATTACTTCCATGAAAAAAATCTTTCTACCCTGTGAACTTTTAGATAATTGATGCTTAAGACTTGAATTTCTAGGCATAAATTATCTTTCCCTAGGAATTTCCTAATACACCAGATGAAATGTACGAAACAAAGAAATTTGGCCTGTGAACTAGTGACTCAATACCACTGCTCCAGTGTGAATTTATCCAATGAGGACAGTCAATACATTCATGTTTAATAAGCATGGAACATATAACTCATTAAAATTATAGGGGTATGAAGTTGAAAATTTTGTTTAAATACCCAAGTTATTATTTATTTGCCAAAGAGCATTCCAAAAAAAAAAAAAAAAAAAAATAGAGCCTGAAAAACATTTTGTTTTGAAATAGCTTTATTACTAAAAAGAAAAAAAAAAAAGAATCTTTTTCTGTTTTGTTACCTTAGCTCTCATGTCACAGAACCCACTTTATTGTGGAACTGTCTATAATTTGTTAGAATTAGAGGAATATACTTTATGAAGTTTTGACTCCATTTCATTCTTGAAAATCTTTAGTACTCCTAGGTAGTGCCAGAAACAGTTATATAATTAATATGAAATAAAAAGTAGCAGGCTGCAGTAGATACCTGTTGGCTACATTCCCAGAGTCTTTCTTCCCTTTTTCTTTCCCAAAGTCTGTAATATAATTTATTTTGGGTCTCCATGTGGTGTTGGGGAAGCTGAAACTTCTGTCTGCAAAATGGTATACATGGCTGTGGTAGCCAGCTTTCAAAATAGTCCTCAATGACCTCTGCCCTCTGGATATTCATACGCTATGTAGTTCCTTCCCACAGTTTTTTGAGATTGGTCTGTGTGACCAATAGGATTCATCAGAACTGATAGTATGTACTTCTGAGATTAGGTTATACAAAGATTGTGGCTTTCATCATGGGTGCACACCCTCTTGTCTGAGCACTCAGTGGGAAGTCAGCTTTCATGTTATAAGAACACACAGGCAGCCTATGGAGAGGCTGCATAACAGGAATCTGATGATCAGACAATAACCAGTAAGGAGCTGGGGCTTCTCAACAATAATGGAGTGGAAAGAAATTTTCCCCCAGTTGTGTCTTCAGGTGAGACGGTAGCCCTGACCAACAGCTTGACTGAAAACTTATGAGAGATCCTGAGTAAGACCACACAACCAACACCATTCTGTGTTCCTGATCCATTGGAAGAAACGCTTATTGTTTTAAGCTGTTAAGGTTGGGGGATAATTTGTTGCATAGAAGTAGATACATAATAAAATTATTCTAACTAAACCAATCAACGTGTTTCATTACTTTTGCCACAGTACTAGAACTAGAAGTGGACATGTGACCTAAGTGGATCCATTCATAGTGACTTACAGGACTTTTGAGGAAAATTCTACAACATGGATCTTCTCTTATCTCCTAGATGAAAAAGTTTGTATATATGAATGCTGGATCCATTCTTTCAGGACAAGGGAAGCCAGTCTGAGCAATAAGCTGTCATTCTGCAAAGGGTGAACATAAAGAATTGATCAATAATGCTTAGAACTCCAACTTTTCCCTGAATCTTTTCTACCATGCAAGCCAGCACACCCTTTTATTGTTTAAACAAGTTTGATGTGGGTTTTCTATCACTTGCTACCAAAACATTTTCCAATGTATACATTTGTAGAAACCATGCCTTTGAACCTTAACAAGCATCTTAGATCACACTGTATTATCAAAGCACCAAGAACAATCAAATAAAATCCTTCACTCTCTGATTTCAAACAAGTAGTCAAAGATCTCTACCTAATGTACAACCTGCAAAAATATGTGTTTTGATTGTAACTGTACCCATGACTATACTTGAATTGTCTGTCAATTTGCTCTCAATTATACTGCCTTGAGTCTTGCTTTTTGAAAGATGAATTTTTTTTTCAACATAACACCGTTTTTCACCTCATTTAGGTTATCTCAACTGACTAGTACATCCTGCTGCCATTTGTGGTTCTCTAATCTAGACCCTCTCAAATAGCAACTGGGTCTGAAGGACCAGTCCTAAAGCCAGGTCACTTTTACAGGACTACTGTACCTGGTCTGTACCATCCTTTCCCACCCCATGTAATGATTGCCATTAAGGTCCCAGTTCCAGCATATCTTTTAATTGATTTACAAAGTTACTGTGGGATTCAGATTAAATTTTGTATAGGTCTGGTTTGTAGTAGTATGTTGAATGTGTGAAAGTGCCCTTTATCCTAGTGAGTACTAAATGCTTGTAAAGAAAACATAGAATGAGAAATTGGCATAATTTGACATTTTGTCATTTTTATTGTACACTGAATATTCATTATAGAAAATCTAAATGAGGAAAACACTCCATCAATTGAAATAATCGAAAATGTATTCATCAGAGGAACGTGTCTATTTAAATTTTGATGTAAATTATCCTAACCACTTTTGTGAAATAAAAACTATATGTATACTTGAGAAAAAAATGAGTCCTTACCATTAATTAGTTTTTTAATCATTTAAAAGTATATCATGAAAATTGTTTTATGACAACAAATATAAATATGTTTATATGTTTATTGAGTTCTATGTTCTCCTAAGGATTCTTTCATGTATTTCTTTGTATCTGTCTTTAGGGAAAACAGTGACTCAGGCTCATTATCATAAACAAAATCTTACGAAAGAATGGCTTCAGAAATGACTAAACCAGTTTTGTCTCTGCTTAGACTTGTTTATTGGAAGAAAGTATGAAATATAATTTTCCCTTGCTCAAATGAAAGGTGTGAGTAGATGAAACCTGTGAAGTTTCTACAAACTGAGTCATAATTAGCACAAAGTTTTAAGGCAGATTTTGTATTCTGAGAAAAACTGAGGCACTCGGAGGACATTTATGTTTACACTAAACAACTGACATTCTTTTATATGACAGATATTACAATGTGGTAGAGGTTCACAGAGCACAAAATGGGCACTTAGGAAAACTGGGTTCCAAAAATAGAATTGTCACTTGTATCACATTACTTTGGGAGGGTCTCTTTCCTCCTAAGACATTTCTTAGAGTTATTCTAGCTTTGCTATTTTCAGTCTTTGAGACTGGATTTAAAGTTGTGGTTAAAAAAACATGGAGAATCAGTTGTAGGACTTGCTTCTTCAGTTATTTTAATTTAATTCTGAAAGTTTCTCCTTCCATTAGAAGAAAGACAAGATAAATAATATTTTTTCAATTTGCTGTATCTTTATCTATTTACTTTATGAACACCCTAGTTCATTTAAATGGGCTAAACTCAGTATTGCAAACAAATTTTAGTGAATAGTTTTAGTGTTACATATCTTGGTTAACACGACTTCCAAGTTAAAATCAGCCATTACAGCTTGGTAAAAATTCAGGGCTTCTAGATGTGTCCATGCAGGCTGTGTACTGTTTATTTACAGGGATGTAATTCATACAAACTATAGTCTGAATGATGAACTAAATGTATGTAATAAGCAACCTGCAAATATATATGTTTTGATTGTAAGTGACTGTTAAACTCTCATACAGGGAAGCAGATAGATATAAATAAGTCAGATATATATGAGGGTAATATTTGTCCATGATAATTCTATTTTAATACAGTCTCTGACACCAGTGGTGGCTTTTCTGTTGTTTTATCATTCCAATCTCTACACTTTGTGGGTTCACTGCAACTCCAGGCTTTGAGAACAAATGTATTTCCATTAAGAAACTTAATAAGCCATAGCCTAATAGTTTAAGCAGAGAGAATTAAGTCTGCCTCTGATGTTCTCAATTTTTCCACTAATATCTGGTCTTGAAATTATACTACTGACTTGTTCCTTTGTACCTGAATTATTTGTCAATATTCTTCTTCCAACAGAAAATTCTTTTAAGGTAGGAATTTTTGTCTATTTTGTTCACTGCTACAATCCCACACTAGATAGAGCAAAGCCTTGAATTCAAGAGGTTATCGATAAATATGTGTTGAACCAATTAATGAATTAATATTTTGTACAATTTATGGTTTTGCCCACTCCTGAATGCTAGATCCAAGTCAGGTGCCCAGTCCCTCAAAGTTTCTGCCATTCTCCTTCATTCTGTGAGTTGGAAAACACCAGACTCCTTGACATTGGAGCCCACATGTCCACTGTCCTGGATGGACTGAACATCTGCCTGGTTGAAATTCTGCCTGTCCATGGACACAATAATCTGTTTCTGTGCTCTCCTTCTTGAGCTGTCTGCCCTCACATCTCGGGAATCTTAGTATAACTCTGAGCATCTACTCCAATGTGAAATGTGTCTAATGTGAATACCTGTCCAGTGTGAAATGTGTCTAATGCGAATACCTGTGTGAGTTGTCTCAAGCCTTATCTCCAAGCCTTCCTCAATTTCCACCTAGCTCACGTCCCATCAAAGCTTACTATACCTGAAACTTGACTAATGATAAACTTTGCATTAGAATAGCATTTGGAGATTTTATTTTTCAACTTAAGAGTTGAACAGCTTTGCAAAAAGAGGTAGGAATCACTGTTAGCCTCATTACTAGAACCTTTTAGAATGGATACCCAGATCCTTTATGTCACCTGAAACTTGGGAAAGTGACTAACATTCTCTGAACTCTAACTTCCTCAAAAGCAAAGTAGAATTAAATAAGGTAGCATTTATGGGAGTACACAATATGGCCCTTGGTACCTACCAATTATATTCAAATTAGCTTTCTTTCAATTCTTTCCTTAAGGGGATACATAAAGGTTGGCATTTGTTTCCTGGCTGTTGGCCCCAATCTTTAACCTCTCACCTCTCTCTTCCTTTGGGCATTTCTGCCTGTGTCTCAATCCTTAGTGTACATGCTGATATTTGCGGGACTCTTCAAAGGGCAGTCGGTTTTTTTGTTATCTTCCAATCCCTGACATAACCAGCCTGATTCTTTCTGTTTCTCAAGTGACCTTTATTTGACATACATAGTGTTTTTAAAGAATCCAATTTAAAATAAGATTTTTTTTTTTTTTGAGCTGGAGTCTCACTCTGTCGCCCAGACTGGAGTGCAGTGGCCGCTCCCGGCCACCGCAGCCTTGACCTGCTGAGCTCCAGCGATCCTTCCACCTCAGCCTTCCAAGTAGCCGGAATTACAGGTGCGCGTTACCACGCTCGGCTGATTTTTTGATTTATTGTAGAGATGAGGTCTCGCTGCCCAGGCAGGTCTCGAACCCATGGGCTCAGGCAATCCACTCACCTCGGCCTCCCAAAGGCGCGGGATTACAGGCTGAGCCACCGAGCCCGGCGTAGAATAAGATTTTTAAGAGCTAATTCTCTTCCATGCTTCTTTATGCTCTGAGAATAAGGCTCAAAGCAGTGATATATTTTTCCTAATATAATGAATATCTGTCTGAGTTGAGGTCTTCCAGATCCTTAGTCCATTGGCTCACACAGTCGGCTCTCCCTATTCATCATCCATAATCTACCTTCATCTTTAGGCAATCACTTAGTCTATTAGCTAGCAAATTCTCACTTCCTACCTATGACGATACAGCATTTTTGAATAATTTCATTAATCATACAGACTTGTATAATCTTATGAGTGACTATTTATGGAAAAACAAGTATGTTCTCTGATTCCTAATCTTCTTGACAAGCTTAAGAAGAAATTTTGACTTAATTCTGTTTTTAGCATAAAGGTACTAAGAAAAACTATCCTTTTCTAACCTTAAGTGTGAAGAGAGGGTATTAAATCTAGTTGGAATACAGTGCATTTAACTAATTTGCATTGTCTTGAATAATGTTTTTGTGCTCAGGATAGACTGTGAGCTTCTAGAGAATAGACTCTTAGTCATCCCTAATTATCCAGTATCAGCACTGTGCTCAGGAAGCATCTTTACTGTATGAATAAATTCTTCAGACCCAGTCAATGATGTAGGAAATATATATGACAGTGATATATTTTAAGTTGTCTAGAAAGTACCCATATTTTTTAAAATATATGACAGAGAAGTATTGCTTTGGTGGTCTGAAAAGAGACCTGAGAGATCCTTATACATTTATCTTGCTATTAAAAGACTCTCTTACTTATTAAGAAACTTCTGACTCCTCCCCCACTCCAACCCCTTCTTTCCCCTTTGAAAGGAAGAAACTTCTCAGTGGAAACAATTTAGAACCAAATGCTTCTCTTTTTTTCTGAAAGATGAAAGAATGAGTGAGAATTTTAGGCAGAAGAATTTAAACTTGTTAGGTTTTATCTCATATAATCATGGAACTCAGACAAAGAAAGGTTCTGAAAAGAACAAAAGGCAGGGAAAAATCTCCAGATTCCAAGAATCCAGACTGGTCTACCATATGAGAAGTGGGACTATCAATCTGTGGATGCAACATTATGTATCTCTATTTTCCTCCCAACACTGAAAAACTGTGTGTGCATGGGAGAGAGAGATAGAAAGACAGAGACAGAGAGAGAGAGAGAGAGAGAGAGAGAGAGAGAGAGAGAGAGAGAGAGAGAGAGAGAGAATGATGTTTTCCTCTGAGGCAGTCAGAGGTCCTCAATGTGTACAGGGCCAAATGTACAAGTTATCAACAAGTTCCATGAATTGCTTTAGACCAGAAAATGTTCACAGCTTAAAAAGCATGCCTTTGAAAGGAGTGGCAAGCTAAGTGTTTATTTCTCTCTCTTGACCTTTCTAACACCCGAAACACTCCATTCTTCATCACTCTGCAGGACTGAACTCGCTTTTGGCTATCTGTTTGGAAAACCTTCCTCTTGTGGTTGGACCTCAAACATACAGCACATGGAATTCAGCAAGTAAGATTTTGAGTTCTTTCCCACACCCAGACTTTCTAGCTAAATCCAGGCATATCACTTGTCTGTCTCAGTTCTTTAGTTTGCATTCCTTCATTTTTCCAAAGGACAAGACCAGTTTGCTAAAATAACCAAAAACAAGCTTGGTTTAAACAAGACTGAAATTTGCTAAACCTAAAACAAGATTTCAAAAATTCTACAGGTATTATATGCGGATATATCTTCAGCACTATATTTGGTATAGTTTTAAGCATTATTAATTATATATAAGCAGAAAATAAATAGGTCTATCATTGGATTTTTGATGTCTCAAAATAAGGATAGTAATAGGGATGTGTTACATAAGTTACATAGCATTAGATTGACAAGTATCTTGGTTTTATACTGTACTATATTTCTTTACAGAAAGAAGGTTATGTTTACAAAACTTTCAAAGATACCTTACATGCTATTGTGAAGTATTATCCTTCTGTTTCTCTTCTTCTTGCACTTTACCTTCCTGTATTTATTTATTCAGAAGGGATATTTAAACTCCAGTTAGTGAGATGCACTTTAGGATCAATGATAAGCAACCCCACCTTGTTCTTTCATATATAATTCCTGAAGGTCAAAGAAATAATGTTTGTTTAATAACTTACTGACAGCATTTTTGCAAATGTTAACTGACCAAGGGGATTTAGGCTGTCTCATTTTGTTTTGCAAACTTGGCATTTAATTTTGCTCCAGCCCCTGGGCTTCTTGGAATGCCAGGGCTATGAGTGTAGACTGGTTATAGATCCAGAAAAAGCTATTGGCCATTACGGGAACTCAGCTGAAAAAAAGAGTGTGAGATGGAATTTAGAGGAAGTACTTTATACATGACCATGGACCACCAAGGAAAAAACCAATTTATTTTATGGTTGATATTAGTTTCAGCTAAGAGATTTAGACATTTCTGCACAGAAAGGATAGTAAGGAATTAGAGAACAGATTGTGATGATA
Source organism: Carlito syrichta (assembly GCF_000164805.1). Classification (NCBI taxonomy): domain Eukaryota; kingdom Metazoa; phylum Chordata; class Mammalia; order Primates; family Tarsiidae; genus Carlito; species Carlito syrichta. Next base: position 95,668 of record NW_007258460.1, on the reverse strand, counting down.
CTCCTCGTAATTACAGGCATGAGTAAAACAAGATATTCATTCATGCATTTATTTGTTCTTCATTTATCTATGTAGCATTCAAAATTGATCCCAGTTTATTGTCTTTGAGGGTCTTCTCACTACCCAGCAAGGTATTTGCAAGGTAATACAAAATGAGTACTTTATAGATTTTCAATTTTTGGAAGATTTGACTTTTCTATTTATGTGATTACTTTCCTCTAGTCACCTTCCTTCTCTGATTCTTGTTCATTTCTTTGCTCTTGCCTCACTTAAGCACTTCCATTATCAAAACAAAACAAAACAAATTCCTGATTATTCACTTGGATCAAAATTTATGTCTCTGTTGTCCGAGGATCTTGATCACAGTTCACATCTGGCATGATAATTCCAGTAACCACCTTCATTTTGCCAAGCATTAAAACCATTCTCTTTTATAGTACTATTTTTTGCTGGCAGGTCCTCCTAGGAATAGCTTGGAATGAATGGGACATTAGGGTTGAATGGTTAAAGCACAATCTGCAAATTCATATCTTTGCCTTTGGAATTGTACTGAAACCATCAATTACATATTTATTTATTATTAAGAATTGTGTACCCAATTTGAGCCTAAAATATCTTCTCAAGTGCTTATAGAAGAGAACAGTATTTCTGTGGAATGTTAAAAAATTAAAGAAATAAAAATGTTTTATTTAACTCAACAGCCAAGATGATTACAGAAGTAATCACAAAACTGAAAAGAAAATACTTAATCTGTGACTCCAGGATTTCAGAACTCAGTGGGAGAGATGCACAAATACATAAATATAAGACTAAAAAGTGAATAGTGCTCCCCATCAAAAGTGGACTGGATAAAGAAAATGTGATACATACATAAGATGGAGTATTGCATAGTCATAAATAGTAAAAATCATGGGTTTCACAGCAAATTGGATGGAATTAGAGACGATAATACTAAGCGAACTATTACAGAAACAAAGAACTGAATACCGCATTTTCTTGCTCATAAGTCGGACCTGAACATTGGTCACATTAGCATAAGGGAGGGATTGGCAGTTTGGCAGTTGCTGGACAATGCTAGGGAAGGGGGGAGGGAGGAGTGGAGGGCACATGACAACACAAAGGGTACCTGGTCCACTCCTGGAGGGAGTGGACCAGTTAGAAGCCCAAATTTTACTGCATTCAGCCTACTTATGTAGTCAATCCTCATTTGTACTCAATATCACTATAATAAAATTTTTTAAAGACTATAAAGTGGTATAGCAGAAAAATGAACAAAAAAGTCTATCATGAAAATATTAATATACAGTAAGGTATAATATAAAGTTAATATACATTAACTTTAACCAAGCAGGTCTGAAAAAGTAATAGAAAATAAAGGGGCAGGTATGACCATATCGTAAGCAGAAAAAACAAATTGAGTTAAAAAGCTATTGATTTGGCTAACCGATTTATTCATTTATTTATCCAAATTTCATTACTGATCTAATGCAGCCATTAGAGAAATGGAAGGCATGTCTCTGCCCATAGGGAGCTCCCACCCTGGTAGGAAGAAGAGACACAGAATCACAGTCTGATAACTGATGTAATAGGAAGGAGTTGGTTCTGAGTAGTTATCTCAGGCAGTGATTTACCAGAATCCTCTGGTGATCCAATCTTAAGCAATTACAATGTCTGGAAATCACCATATATGTGGGCATCTGATTTTTGATAACTACTCCCAGGTGATTTTCGTGATCAAGCATGTTTTACAATTAATTAACTGAACAAAAACTGAGTCTAGAAGGTGCAAAGGAATTAGTTAAGTGATGAGGGGGTGAAGACAGGAGGATATGGATCTTCCAGGCAAAGAGGAGAACATTTCCCAGATGCCAGAGAATGCTGCACATATTTCAGAATAGCAAGAAAACAGGGCACATAATAGGAACTCATAAAAGGGAGTATAGAGAACAAAGAAGGGCCAGATTGGGAAAGATCTTGCATGCCATGCTAAATACTTTGTATTTTATCCTGACAGTGATGAAAATCTTTAAAATGGTAGTGGAAAGAAATGTGGTAAAGGAGCTACTAAGAAAATGCTCATGCATTTGGTCCCCAAAGAACTTTTTTTCACTGGTGCTTAAATTCTGGGGTTGAAACATTTCACTAAAACGGAGAAAGTAATGTGATTATGATCCTTCTATCCTAAGAGTTTGTTCTCTTATGTTCCATTTTGGGCTTTATAAAATCAGTTTAGTTTAGTGGAACTTTTCTGGTCACTGGTAAGACAACAACAACAACAACAAACATACAAATAAAAATAATGTCTTGAGATCCTGTATTTGAATTCTCCTTAGATATGAAGATAAATTACAGTTACTAGTTTGTATTCAATACATCTATTAATATCCACAATAAATTCAGATAACTGTTTTCAAATTAGTGATTTTTGATCATTAAAAAGTCCAATGAAATTTAGTTATTTAAAAACTTTCTATGAGCAAGATGTGTGTGCAGTTCTATGGATGATAAGAGGGTGAGCAGGTGACCTCTCTGTCCTTATAATTCTTATAGGCACAGGAGAAAGTGAAGAACTCTTGTCTTATCTGTCTCATTAACAGCTACATTACCCTGGGTGAAAAACTCTCCTGGAGCCTCCATATATTCATCTGTAAAATGAGGGGCTGAACAAGATTATCTCCAACGCTTCTGCCGATATTAACCATTGGTGTCCAGTGATCTAGTAGAAAGAGGTATGGTAATAATGCAAGACAGAAGTCGACATTGCATTTAGGACCATGTTCTCTGGAGTCAGTCAGACCTGGTTTGAAAATGTGGCTCCATTATTTCCTAGTTGTAAAAACTGGGATAAGTTAAGTTACCACCCCAATCAGCTGTTTCCTCATTCATTAAATGTAAAATAATGACTGCCTCATATAATTATTATTACAAGAAGAAAATGGTTAATATTAATTTGAAGAGGAGATTACATGCAAATGGGGACTCACAATGCACTCATGAAGAGATAGCAATTGAGAAGATCCTTGAAGATGAAAGTGGTTATCAGTAGGTAGTATCAGGAGACAAGAGAGAGAAGAGTTAAAAATGGAAGTTCTCCTTGAAGGAGTATGAATTAACTGGAACTTATCTTTGAGAGCCACTGAAGGTTTTAGGCAAAAGAATAAGAGTGATCAAATGGTAGACAGATTAGGTAGCATCCTTTTTTACTGCTACCTGTAAATTTAACTCCTATCTGCCTTAATTATTAGATTTTAAACCAGAGTGAGCTCCCACCATCCAGGGGTGGACAGAACTTAATGTTTCCACATATGTATAAAACAGGATATAAAGTATAATAGAATCTTCCATCCTTCATGAGTGATGTTTCCCTGAGGGCAGGTTGGTTGAAATGACTTCACTGATATATTCAAGGGTATAAGGTGACTGCTTCATAGTTTCAGCAAATAACTTTCATGGAACTAGGGTGATAATCTAGATATCATGAGTGCCAGGCCCTGATTCCATCCTATTCAAAAGCAGGCAAAGATTTTACATATAAATCCTGACTTAGGATCTTAATGAGTCAGGGTATTGTACAAGTAATAGGTGGAGTGGAAGCCTGTCCTTGAACAGGTGCCAGTTTTGAGTAGGCCTTGCTCTCCTCGGCAGGACTTCCATTTCCCTGAATCATCCATATCAGCTTTTGTAATTTCCACTGTTCACTTGTCTGTATTCCACTTTGTTTGTCTTGGATCCAAACACTGATTCTGCCACTTTCTAGCTCTGTTAGGTTGGCTAAGTCACTTAAATGGTCTTCATTTTTCTCATCTGTAAAATGGTGATATGATAGCTTTCCAATTATATATTTTAGTAAAAATAAAATAACATAAATGAAAATGTTTATATATTCAAATATGATTAACATGAGAAATATTAATAAAGAGTTCCTTCCACTAATTCTTCAAAAACTGGAATATACACTTCTACTTATTTGAGGTATAGACAAATAAATTTACTTTTTTTTTGTTGTTTTGAGCTTTAGTTACATGGATTGGCTATCTAAAATGATCACATTTACTGGACAATTGTTAAAGTCCCACCTTCCTTTTTGCCATATAATATAAGCTAAAAATATTTTAAATATACCTTGGACTGATACCAAGTACCTAAGTCCAGTATATTCTATCAAAATGCTCTGCCTCTTGAATTTAAAATATATTCCAAATAAACTATGCTTACTTGGTCATCTTACAGGTCACCTTGGAAGGATCTCTGCAGAATGCTCACAGTTGACATATCTGATAAAGAGATAGCAAATGTCTATTGAGAACCAAAATATTATTGGATATGATCCCTCCACTAGAATATCTTGTTCACTGATTAATTTCTAGTGCCTAGCACAATGTCTGACAAGTAGAATTCATTCACTTAAGATATATGTATTGAAATCCAGCATACAGTAAAACTAATCACACAATTTCCCTATAGTCATTGGGCTTAAGTTTAAACAAACAAACAAAGTCCCCACCCCTGGATGGTGGGAGCTCACTCTGGTTTAAAAGCTAATAATTAAGGCAGACAGGAGTTAAATTTACAGGTAGCAGTAAAAATGGATGCTACCTAATCTGTCTACCATTTGATCACTCTTATTCTTTTGCCTAAAACCTTCAGTGGTTCTCAAAGATAAGTTCCAGTTAATTCATATGCCTTCATCTAGAACTGAAGATCTTCCACAAGGTTACTATAAGTGCCATTCCAGCTTCATTTTCATGTACTGTCCTAACCATGTACTAGATCACTCACTCACTGCTTTTTAATTTTATACTGTGTCCTCCTGTCTCTCAGCCCTTGAAAACATATGTATATCTCTGATATTTACCATCACTATATCAAATAAAATGGCACGTTAGTTATCTAATGTCTTATGTAGTGATCCCACTTATTATTCCAGACTATTTAGGTGGGAGCAGATTCACTGAGTTAAAAATATATCAGTTAAGCTAACTGAACTGGAAAGGTGGGCATGGGTGCAATGATATGGACACAACCTGCAACAGTCTATATGAGAGTTTCCTACAATTTCCTGACAATTTCACTGTGTCCTTGCTCATCAGGGGTTAAATATACACTGAACATTCACCATCCACATAGCCTTTATGATTTAAAAAGCAGAGTTGGCACTGACTCCACAAAAGATTGCATAAATATTTGGAGAGAAAAGAAGAAGGAAATATGAAATGGTGAGAATAAATTAATAATGGTCAAGTGAATGTTTCTGAGTAAATTGAAAAAAATTCAACTTGTGAGAGAAAGCCTGGTTCAGATGGATTAATTTTACTTCCTATTTCATAATGAACATATGATATTTGTGGAAAGGTATAGGGCGTTCAGGAGAAAAGTTTCATGCCAGGATGACATCATGAGTTAGCTGCTAACTCAGAGGGAGTAAGATACTAACCTTTAACACCAGGTTTATTCCTTCCTGGTTCACCCAAAGCAATCTCAATGGCTTAATCTTGCTCTACCATGACGAACATCTTGTTTTTCCAGGTGAAATAAGTTACAGAATGAGTAATGACATATGTCTTGCTGCTGAATTTGAAGTGTGATTTTTAATGAATGACTCACTGAGTTATCTCTAAGGTTTGACTTAAGTAAAACTCAAATTCTATGTAAGGTAACAGATAAAGTAAGAGCATAAATTGTCCAGGCCCCCGTGTTCTCCCAAGCACTCTCCAGATTGGATTGGTTGATTATTTCCATCATGAACTGATTCATAAGCTCTCTAGGTAACATTTCCACAAATGGTGATCTTGCCTCTATTTGAAACTTCAATGTCAGGAAAACCACTATACCAGACCATTTCCCTTTCATTCCATTCTAATTATTGGAAAGTTCTTCAGTTAAGTACAATTCTGCTTCTCTGTACCTTTACACTATTTTCCAATTGTGTTCTCTAAAGTCTCTTAATCATAACTACTTTGGGACATCCTCCCTATTATTTAAAATTCACTGTCATGTTTATTCTGTTCCCTTTTTATGTTTAAAATACCTTTTTCATCCCAGCCTCCTTCAGTCACGCCTCATGTGAGATGGTTGTTAATCTCCTCATTAATCTCACTAACTGGAAGATTCTTCTCTAGACGGGCTTTAGTTTATCTTAAATGGTGGTACCCAGGAGTAAATGCAACAATTTCAGTTCTGGTACTCCCAGGATGAATACTAGCACTCCAGTCTAATATCATACAAGCCTGTGTAAAAGGTTTTTCAATTAAATTCATTTCTCTCCCAGTTTTGACACTAAACACTAAGTACTACATTTCAAAATGAAATGAGAGACCCCAGACTGGAGTTGCAAAAAAGATGTCTGAGAACCAGTTTCACAACTCCTGATGGACTGGTTATCCTCTCCCAATCCCCTAAAAATAAGGTTAATTCCAAAAAAGGAGTTAAAGATTAAGAGAATTTTTGGAGAGAGTTACTTTCATGTCACCATCGAGGTGGGGGGCAATGGAGTTTTTTACCCCACTTTAAGGATAAAGAATAAGGCTTCAACTCATATACTCTGAAAGCTTGGTGTTTGTTCCCTGGGTCTGGAGAGACACAGTGAACTACTGTACATCTCCAGATCAAAAACTCTAAAGGACAATGATTATAACAGGTACATTGCTCTGATACCTGCATGATGGAAGAGTAGCTGCAAAGAGACTGGCCTGTGTACAGACATAGAGATATTTGCATCATTGGAATGAAGTTGCACCTTTGTGCTTTGAAATGACTGAAAAAATTTATATTATCTGAAAGTAAAAGAATGTCATGGAACTTGCCCTATATTTTATATAAGAGGCAGTGAAAGAATTGGCCCAAACCAAATGGATTTGAAAGTACCATCGCTGACAAGAATAATATTTTTTTTAATGATTGCACCTTTTGTTTCCAGTGTGTTCAATTTACCAAGTTGTTTTATATATAGATATAGTTGAATAGATACGTATATACATATGTGTATATATATATATATATATATATATACACACACTAACATATATGTGTATATATGGCACATATGGAAAAAAGCAAGTTTGTAACATAATCAAGATAGCTATAATTTTTTTATTTTTTATTATGTTCTATGCACTGTATTCAAACCTTTATAAGTTGTTGTTTATTTTTCAGTCGTTTTATGAGACAGAGTCACAATTTTCACTTTATTGACAAGAAGATAGCCTCAGAAATATTAAGTAGCTTGCTCAAGATCTGACATATATTAAGTGGCCTAAGCTTAACTTGATTCTGCCTGACTCTGAGGTCCCAGCTTTTAACCATCAATTTGTTTTGCCATTGGTTATAGCCAGTCTTTCCTTTGAAAACAGCAAGCAACTTTATTGTCTAAATTTTTCCAGTGAGTACTGGGAATTTAAAAAGAAGTGAGAAATTTATTCATGAGATGAGGTATAAATTAGCTTACTTATAAGAACTCACATTATTATAATGAATACAGAAGGAACATTTTGTGACACTAGCGGAAACATTATTAACACAAAATTATCTATCTTGCTCTTTTGCTTAACTGAAAATGCAGAGCTGCTTCCACCTACAGACCAAAAGGACAACTGCAACGTTTTCACTTCTACACTTCCTGCTAGGCTGAGAGTGCCACTTACCTGATTACCAGGTGGCTCTAAAACCTCAGCTAGGAGTAGTACAAAGACTAGGTGAGGAGGACCCCAGTGCCTAGAGAATTGATCAAAATGTTTGCCTTTGGGTTCTTTCAAAACAAACAGCTAGAGAGCTACAAGATGATCAGCCCACCTCTGCCTGTTATCCATCATGGGGGACCCTGGATATGTCAGTAAAAGAAAATCTAATATTACTCCCTCTTCTGTAAAATGTGGGGGCTAGGAAGATTGGGTAAAATTAAATGTATATTTGTTGACAGCCTACCATATGTCAGGCAGAATTTTAAGCACGTAGGATGCACTAATGAACAAAACAAGGATGTCTGTCATCGTGAAGCTTAGATGAGATAATATATTCAAAAAATATTTTGTAAACCCTGTTGAGCAACACATATAATAATAATTGTCCTTCTGGTTTATTATAAATTGGGAAACCCCTCATATTCTTAACTAATATTCCTCCATAGTATTACTGGGAGCAGTACTACCACTTAAGGTTGTTGTCAGAATTACCTGAGTGGAGATTTTTGCTTCACTTCATGTGATTAGGTCTGGTCCGCTCACTGCAGAGTAAACTTCTCAAGGATGGGATGAGGCCTTCATCTTTTACTTTTTTTATGTCCCCAGGACCCATCATAGCCCTTGAGTCAGAGCAGGTGTCCTATAAATGTGTGCTGGATGAAATGGAACTAAGCTATGGATGACATGACAAATCTAAATATTGGAATCTAGAGCTTGGTGGGTTGTGAAAAACATGTGACTATGTAGACTTGTGAGTGATTTATTCAGCATCTGCATCCTTCATCCTCATAGCTCCCTGCACATTTATCTCTTTCTTAGAAGTGCAGTCACGTCCCCCCATGAAGTTTTTGCTGTTCTGTCAGTTAGTATAACTCTCTTTTTTAGGATCTCCCATCATATTGTGGCCTCATCCATAGAAATTAACATTTATGTGTGACTGTCTTATGTTATTCTCTAAAAGCATTAAAATTCGATTCAGGAGCATTTCTAGTGACCTAAGTAAGTCCCAGTCACATACAATGTTTAGTACATTTTCGGAGTGAAATGAAGAAGTTACAATCTGTATCTTTCTTATGAAAAAAACAAAACCCCCCAAAAAACCCTGACTTGCAGAAATATGTATGCATATGTGTATGCTTGCATGTTGAAATGCATGCATGTGCTCAATATTTTTCACTTCCTTATTCCTCTTTGTTAAGTTCTGATATTTGGGTCTGGGACCTGCTATAGGTACTAGTTAGGGCAGAGTTTGACCAAAGATTGTGATATCTTCCTTTTTACAGATTTGCCTGTGATTTACAGTATGACTCTACAAAGTTTTATGCTGATTTTTATGCTGTTTTGTCTTTTCTTGTTCTGAACAAATCTCTTAAAGCATGGCCATTTGTTTCAGAATCGGAATTTTATACAAAACTTATAAAATGTGAATTCCTGGCGTCTACTCCCAATTTTCTGAATCCAGATCTCTGAGGGTGGAACTCCTGGGTTTGCACTTATAACAAATGGCCTTGGAGATCTCAGTATACATTCAAGTTTAAAATCCACTGCCCTGAGGTGCACTGATAGCAGGAAGAGTACATTGTGAAAGGTCTCTGGGTAGAAATTTAGCAACTAATTCCAGGGCTTTTCCTGTAATGGATATGTGCTTTTGGAATGTTGGCATTTTAGATTTTAGGGCACAGGGAAAGATTCACTTGTGATTCACCAAAGCAGCAAATGTGAATGCATATCCTGGATAATTACATTCTTTGAGTGAGCACTTAAAAAACAAGTATAATTTTTCCCAACTGTTAACTAAAATAAGTCAAATAAAGTAAAACTAAAGGTGTCTGTAGCAATAAGTACTGTTAATGTATTAGTCTCCCCTTGTTCTTGTGGGATATTGTCCGAGAACCCCAGTGGGTGCCTGAAGTCAAAGACAGTGTCAGATTCTAGATACACTCTGAACAGCAGTTGAGTTGATCACCAAGGTGGCTACTAAGTAACTAAGAGGCAGGTAGCATGTACACTGTGGATAAGCTGGACAAAGGAATGATTCATGTCCAGAGCAGGATAGAGTGGGATGGCTGGAGACTTCATCGCGGTACTCAGAACAGCACACAGCTTATAACTTATTAATTGTTTTCTTCTAGAATTGTCCATGTAATATTTTCAGACCATGGTTGACCACAGGTATCTGAAGCTTCAAAAAGAAAAGCCCTTGATTAGGGGGAGTACTATAAATCCTATATATGGAAATATTCTGGCTTATCTTCCACAAATGGCTTTTCATCCAACCTTTGCATTTAAATTTACATTTTACTTATCCAATATAAATAAATTAAAATGAAATGTAACAGTTTATTCACAAAAGTTTATTATTTTAACATATTGTTGAAAAAATGTTATATCAACATTGATCTTAGCCTTTTGCACTAAATAACGTAACTAAATTACATTATTATCATTAAATGATAATAATTATTAAATGGAAAAAGTAATTTCTTCATAAACTTTTACTAAAATGACTATCTTAGTAGCTGATTCTTTCCAAGGTAATTACCTATTCGTATTTTTTTTTTGCTCCTCTCTCTCGCTCACTGTCTTTTCCTTTCTCATCCTCTCTATCTTGCATTAAGATACAATACAAACATTTACTATTATCATTTATCATTCAAATTTTTTTTTTTAGTATGAAGACATAATGGCAATATGTGTGCTTTTAAAAGTATTATTAAGCACGTTGGTTATGGAATATTTGTAACCTTTAAGGTCACTCATTCAGGTTTTATTCTAACATAAAAAGGTTTTGATTTTCATTAGATACTGGTTCAAATGTTGGATCACGACAGAAAGTAGTAAGATATGAAATTCTTAATAATGTTAATATTTACCATTTAGCTATTATTGTCAGACACAATATTATTTAATCCTCACATACCTCTCATTAATAAAATTTAATACCCACGTTTTACAGAAACTGCAACCCAACAGCTTTCAGTCCATAAGCTTCAGAGCAAGGATTTTCATCCAGAACTATCTGGATTAACATGTGCACTTGTTCTCATTCTGCGATGTTGAAAGGTTAGGAGCCTTGGCTGTACCTGCTGCCCAGGTGCTAGAAATCTTTCATGGGGCTGTTCTGCCCAACACTTTGGAATGCAAACTCCCTTGAGCAAGTACTTGTTTAGCATAGTTTCACCAGTGGCCTGTCTGTCTAAGGTAGTCAGCGAATATTGAAATAGTCCTAACAATAAAATAACACTCAGTCAACCGTGTAGCCTTCTTCTGAGGGGGGAGGAGAATAGCTCACTTTCCCTTAGAGGGCCTGAGAAAGATCACTTTACAGCCTCCATTATGGGATAGAGCCCTTCCTCCTTTCCCCATCTTGGCACTGACACGTGCCTCTGGTGACCATCATCTCGCACTAGCCCACTGTCAGGAGGGAAGACATTACCAAGACTTCTCTCTCCCCGACCCAACACAAACCCAGAGCTTTCACTGACCTGGCTTCTGATTGGAGACTTGGTTGCTTCGGATAATGCCCTCTAGGACCCCACTGTTGGTTACAGCCTGTTTCTATTATTCTTACTCCAACTTAAGACACCTACAGCGGGGTGTGAGAAAAAGTAAAAAACCAGTATTTTCACATCCCTAGGTACCAGAAACAAGAAGACTGACAGCATTCCAGCTACCTGAGTGGGTCCAGGTCTGGCATCTGCCCATGTTGCCTTTCAGACTGGCTGCTTGCCACGATGAGGGATCTTCTTCAGTACACTGCCTGCTTCTTTGCCTTTTTCTCCACTGGATTTTTGATTGTGGCCACCTGGACAGACTGTTGGATGGTGAATGCTGATGACTCCCTGGAGGTAAGAAGGCAGCAACTTATTTTTCTGACCGCAGCCAGTCCAAGTTTTCTCTAGTCCCTCTATCTTATACAAAACTCAGTATGCTCACTAAGACTGATGAGAACAAAAATAGGCATCATGGACTGACTTAATACTTATTGAGTCTTTACATTATCAACTCATAGCTAATTTGTGATGTAGATCTTGTTTTCCCATTTCACAGATGAGGTAACTCAATAGTCTCTCTTTTTATGTTTTCATAAGGATAAATTTACACAAGGGTAATTAAATACTCCTGCTACTGAGACCTCCAGAAATTCACCTCTTCCATTGCTTGCATTTCCAAATTGAATAACATTTCAGTAACACTTTTTTCTTCAAAGATAAATTTCTTAATCTTATTGACAGAATTTGGAATAGTGTGATAGACTTTCTTAAGGAGTGATAATAATCTATGACATTGAGTAATCAAATGCAAGGCATATAAAACTTATCAATTAGTATGCAATAGATAAATATTATCTTAATGAATATGCAAGTAGAAGAAAATATTCTGAGGGAAAAAGTCTTTTCAGTGCATCCCAATATACAGGGGACCGAAAAGGTTTTAAGAAATTCTGTCTCATAAATTACTTGCTCTTGGGAACTGAGTATAATGCAAGAGATGAGTTAGTGGGTTTACATTTGAGGATTTTGTTTTTCTAATTGGAGAATCTCAGAAAGAAGTAATTTTGAAGTTCAAAAGCATTTATTGTGGCTATAGGCCGAGAGAGGAAGAACTGAGTAAAAAAATAAAATAAAATCTTCCGAATCAGCTGCTATTCATTAGTAGGGTTTAGGAAAATGTAGGTAAGAAAAAAAACCCAATACTTTAGGAGCTCAAATAAGGAGTATATGGCAACATAATTTTCTATTTTATGCGCATCCTGAGGGGAACAATTTACCCTAACTAACGCTAATGTCACCTCTATGAAGTTTAGGAAAGACACCCAAGAGGGAGTTTATATATATATATATTTTCTTTATTAGACTCTCAAGTTGGAGTTAGAAATGGAAAGTAATAATCATTTTATTTTGCTGTACATTATTTTGCTGTTTGCTTTCTCTTGCTTTTAATTTTCCTCTGACTTCTACATGGCATTTTAAAACCAGTGGAATTATAAATACCTATTTAGTGCTAGAAAATTACATTTCTAAAATTTGTGATAGAATTGAGCCACTATAAAGGATGTCTGCTATAAGTGAGTCCAGTGATGCATTTTATCTGGCCACAAATATAAGCAGTCAATGAAAAAAAATGTCCTTTGAACAGTGCTCAGCAAAAAGTGCAGATAACATGTTCTGCTGCCATTAGTTTGCCATTATCTATACTGCCAGTGGTAGGTCATTAATACAGAAATATGTCAAACTTGAACATACTTAAAATCATGTTTTTAAAGTGTTTAAAAATGCAAAATCCCATCTAAAGACATTGTTAAAATATTTTCTAAAACAATTTTTTATAGTTCTTCTGCTTAAGCTGACATAATTGCTAACTTCATTTGATAAGAAATAGAGTTTTAGAAAGGGTCAAACCTTGCTGAGAGAGATTAGGAGTCCTGGCATTAAAATGCCTTCTTCTTTCATTTTAGTACATCCAAACCAATTTGCCGTCTGTCCTGTGCAAGAATACATCTAGCTAAAATGAGTGGAATGAGCAGTCCGGGTTATTCACCCCAAGTAAATCCTTGCTAACCTTGGACAAGAGTTAGTGGGTATTTCTTAACTTCTGTCTTATTCCCCATACTGGAATGTATTACTTTTTTTTTTTTTTTTTGAGTTGGAGTCTCACTCTGTCACAGACTGGAGTGCAGTGGCCACTCCTGGCCACTGCAGCCTCGACCTGCTAGGCTCCAGTGATCCTTCCGCCTCAGCCTTCCAAGTAGCTGGAACTACAGGTGCGCGCTAACATGCCTGGCTAGTTTTTTGATTTATTGTAGAGATGAGGTCTCGCTGCCCAGGCGGGTCTCGAACCCGTGGATTCAGGCACTTCACTCACCTCAGCCTCCTAAAGGCGCAGGATTATAGGCTGAGCCACCGAGCCTGGCTTACTTTTTTTTTTTTAACATATTTTTTATTTTTAAACTGTGGGGTACGGAATCTATTACTTTTAAAGTAATACATTTTATTAATGCATTGCATTATTTTTTCCCACACTTTTCCGCACTAAAAGAACACCCTAATGAATCAGTTTCCTTCTCTTTCAACAATTTCTTTATTTTTCAATATTGTCAAAGGGATAGGAGTCTCTTATAAAAATTACTACTTCAGTTGGTCAGGATATAAACTCATACTATTTATCTACAAATTGGAAAGACATGATCCTCTCTTTCCTCACCCCCTTCCCTATTAGTATACTACCTTTGGCCCATGTAAACAGCTTACTTCAAGTAATTGTTGGACAAAAGTCAACACAATAAAAGTTTTTTTTTTTTTTAATTTTACTCATGGAAAACAATCAAGAAAGGGCATCACGGATTTCTAGTTGCTACTACTTTAGGATGATATAAGCATGGTTGTTAGAAGATGGGTTCTATGATTCAATTCAACATAACAAATATATAAAATACGTGTCATATAACAATTACTGTGCTAATCCTCCTTAGGAAGATAAAGACAAAGTAAGAACGGGTCCTGCCTTCCAGGAGTACACATTTAGTGAGGAAAAATAAAAAAAGAGATACACATGAAACTATAAGAAAAGGAATAGGTTGATCTGTATTTTGAGAAAGAAATTAACAGAGCCATGGGGCAGAAAACATATAGTGATTGTTTCCTGTTAGGGATATTGAAGCAATTCTCATGGAAGTAAAGGCATTTGAGTAAAACCTTGAAGGATGTAGAGGATTTCAAAAGGTAGAAATGGTAGCAGAGTTCTTTCCGATGAGAGGACAACGTGGCAAAAGTACAGAGGGAGAAAAATCTCAGAGCTTGTTAGAGGATTTAAGTGAATAATACAAAACAAGAGGCAGGAAAACCTCAAATAGTCTTGTCTTGCCTCACTATTCCTGCCTCAAGGGGTAATGCTCTTTGTATTCAGTAAAAAATGTTAGGAGAAAAGAAATAGCACACAGAATTGCAGTATGTACAACACTCAATCAGGGATCAAAGGCTCTAAGCTACCATCCTTCTCTTGTCATTTTTGATTTAGTTGTGTCTCTGGGAAGATTGATATGGTGAAGACAACTTGGGTATTCAGATTTTTCATCTTAACCTTTATTAATTGCCTTTTATTGAGCAAGTTACATTCCTTGTCTTTGACTCAGGCTGCTCAATTATAAGATAAAGTTGAACTCAGTTGTTTCTAAGGTCTTTTCAGTCTTTATTTATTTATTTATTTTAACATCAGAACTCGCTGACTATGTCTGTAACTCCAGAGAGTCAGACAGCTACTAAAGGACTGATGGTGTCTAGCGCCTCCCCAGACATTTCCACGAGGAATCTAATGTGAATATTCTCCATTTTTCTGTAGTTTGATACACATTTCCCTTCTTTTTCTTACACCCTCCTTCCCTTTTTCCTTCCTTTTTCCTCTTCTCCTCCTTTTTCTTTCCTTTTCTTCATACTCCTTTCTCCTTCATCTTGTTATCTTTTCCTTTCTTTCTCTTTTTTCCTTCTTCCTATCTTCCTTCATTTTCACAGATATTCCTTGACATCTGATGATGAGTATATGAATAGATAATGGCACTGTGGTGAGTACAGAGTTATGAAGGAGAATGAGAACTGGAACTTCCTTAGATTGCTCCTAGTGGAGCAAGACAGACAGGTGAAGTGATAATTATGTCATGATGTGGCAAGTGCTGTGAAAACAAATAACCTGAAGTGAGCAGCTTGCTCAGTCTTGGATAATCTTTGAAGGCTACCCAAAGGAAGAGATATCTGAACTAAGACTTGAATGACAAGTAAGTGAAGACAGGTAGAGTATTCCAAGGACAGGAAATGGCATGCACTGAGATTTAGGTACAAAAGCACCATATGTTTGAGATATGGAGGTATTTCAGCATGAAGAATTTTCAGAGTAGAGAAAACACATGGGCTGCATCATCAAGGCCTTTGCATAGTATGTAAAGTAAAGATATTATACTCTAGGCAATAGTCACTGTAAGCAGCTACGTATGTGAATTTTCAAAAGATCAATCATTCTGGCTACTTGTGGGGAGAAGTTGGAAGAAGTAAATTAAAATATGGAGAGACCAATTGGGTGGGAGACTTTTCCCATAGACCAAGAGGGAAACAGTGGAGCAGCAGCAAGCATTATAAAAAAATGTAAAGATACAGGAAACTCTAAAAAACTCAAACTGTTGATCCCATCAACAGTTGACCATATGTGAGGGAAAAAAAGGTGATAAAGAGAGAGAGGTCAAGTTTGAAGTTCAGCTTACTGACTTGGGGCAATTGGAGGGACCATGGAGCTTAATGGAGGAAAATTAGTCTTTATACAGAAGTCTGCATGAAGCAATGTTTCTTAACCATCCTACTTTTTTTTTTTCTGGTTTAGCTTACAACACCTGGAGGTCAAAACACAATTCTTTATAATGGGGAAGTTTACAGGTTGTACCTGATGTCAGAGGGACCCTGAGATTAAATCTTATCTCACGAGGTAGTGTGGCTATGAAAATTTAGACAAGCTTTTAAACTGCTATAAACCACATTTTCTCTTTCTGTAAAGGTAGATAATAATATGCATATCATAAGTTTCTTGTGAATATTAAATGAGCTTGTGTATCTAAAGCACTTGCTATTGTAGCAGGCAAATATGAATCAGCCAATAAATGTTAGATATATTATTGTCTATTCAGTTTATTGTTTTGTTTTTGTTCTGAAAAAGAGATGACATTTTGCATAATGTTCACTGAACAGAGAGATATTTCTGTTTTTATTTTTGCTATTGTTTCTCTTGGAGAAATTTTATTTACTTATCTGAGCTGTGATTTGCCCGTCTTTATGTTTATGGTAATTTCCTTTTTGTCTGACAAGGGGAATAAGGCAGACAATAGAGTTCAAACAGCAAAAGTTATCTATCACATTTGTCAAAGAATGTAAGTGATAAATTCATATGCTAACTCTAAGAGGTGTAATTCTTCATTATCTACTCTGGAATAGATAATTTATTTACATAGCTACTGATCTCTCAATTATCAGATGAAAAAAGTGTTTTCACAAGATGATTCCATTTTCAGTTAATCTTTTGTTAATTGTTTACTAAGAACCTGCTATACACCAAGAACTGTTATGATTAAAATGTTATTACCTCAAAAGAAGGTTGCTCATATTTAAATTGATTTTTATCTCTATAATCAGTTTCTCTCCTGGGGTTTCTGTTTGCATTATTGATACAGCAATTCTTTTAGACATAAAGTAAATATTGAAATTATTTTATCTAACATGCACTTTGATTATATACCATGTTTATTTTCCAATTTATTTCAAACTCTTTCAGCAGATGTCTGAGGCCACATATATTCTCTTATTCGGCTCATGATTTTTTTCAGCTCCTAACACAAATATCCGCATAATAGGAACTGATGATGCATTTATTCACATAAACTGATGGAGCACCTATTAAAATACTTGGCATACTTATTAAAAGAATGAATAAAATATAATATGAGGTGATCCTTGAAAATTTCGCATTAAGTCCTAAATAAGAAGTATGTCTAGGAAAATGACCACATTTTTTAAAAGCAAGATTTTATATCTTGCGGCAATTTAAATTTTTTCAAGATATGTATTTTTCATTTTTAAAATAAGATAGGAATAAAAATCTTATTCTCTAGGATGTCTGATAAGGTTGATGAAGAGTATATTCTGGTCTAGAGAATATGGCTTTTCTGCTTGGTGTTTCAAAAAGAGAAAAGTGAACAAAAAAAGGAGAGAGAACTAAGGAAATTAATAATGTAATAATTTACTTAAGATAAATTGTGATCTCTGTCACTGGGCAGTAGTCACTGCACAGGTAGAATAATGTGCTTTCATAAGGAAAGCATTCTTATATGTATGCAACTTAAAAAATTAAAATATATACTAAATAGAAATACTTTGAAAGTTCATATTTGTAAATCAGATAATATTCCTGTGAAGACCACAAAATTAAAATTTACAATTATAAACAATCTGCATTAGCCCATTTCTTATCATTTGTACATTTAGCCAGTGCTCCACAAATAACCAGATAGAGATAAAACAAATACATTTTAGCAAATAACTTATGATTATTTCCCCTATCTTATAGAACACAAAGAAAAAGTATAAAGGAAAGGCAATGTCTATTATGATTATATAGGTCTTGCTTTCTCACCTTCATTAAGAACTTTCTTGACTTCTTTTAAATCATTGAATAATAAAAATATGAAATAAAATATAAAAGTTAAAAGTTCAGAATCTCAGTTTAAAAATTCAAATGCATTTTATGTTAAAATTTTATTTTATTTTATTTTATTTTTTGAGTAGGAGTCTCACTCTGTCACCCAGACTGGAGTGCAGTGACATGCTCCCGGCCACTGCAGTCTCGACCTGCTGGGCTCGGGTGATCCTTCCGCCTCAGCCTTCCAAGTAGCCAGAACTACAGGCACATGCTACCACACTCAGCTAATATTTTACTTATTGTAGAGATGAAGTCTCGCCAAGTTGCCCGGGTGGGTCTCGAACCTGTAGGCTCAGGCAATCCACTCACCTCGGCCTCCCAAAGTACTGGAATTACAGGCTGAGCCACCGAGCCTGGCCTATGTTAAAATTTTAAATGTGTCAAGCTTTAGTAGTAAAGCATGTTATTTACTATAGTATAGTAAATATTTACTGTAGTATTTATTAAGTTATATAGTAACTTAATAAATATTTCTGAGTAAGTATTAGATGCAGACAAGTTGCATCTTCATTATTAAAGTATATTAGCACAAGCATGGTAAAGTGGTGTGAAAATTATAAATACTTAGGTGCATGCTAGGTGGTTTTAAAAATAATATGTCTTGATGGCTTATTTAGTTTTCTTTTTATTTATTCATTATTTGTCCCTAAACATTTATAACCTATTACATACTGACAAAGAAATATCTTGTTTGATGGTAGTTAACCAACAATGAACATTTACTAAGCTTACTGTGTGTAATTTCTATATATAAAACATACTTTATATATACTAATATGTACATGTAATCTCCTGTAACTAGAGAAGACATAAATACCAAGTATTTTTGAATGTCTTTAATTTTCAAAACATATATTAAAAGACAATGCAGGCAAAATTGTTGCTGCTTATATTTCAGGAGTGACAAAAAAAGAAATTGTCAAAGACTAGAATAGATAATTCTTAATGGGAGACTGCAGCAGAGTTCGGAATCAGAAATCCCTTAATTAAGGAGCTGATTTAAGCTGCTATAACTCAGCTGGGAAGAGTCATCATCACTATTTTTCCTATCACTTTTTTTTCCTTTTGAGTTGGAATCTCACTCTGTCACCCAGACTGGAGTGCAGTGACTGCTCCCAGCCACCTCAGCCCTGACCTACTGGGCTCCGGCGATCCTTCCACCTCAGCCTTCCAAGTAGCTGGAACTACAGGCGCGCGCTACCACATCCAGCTAATTTTTTTGATTTGTTGTAGAGATGAGACCTCGCCAAGTTGCCCAGGCGGGTCTCAAACCCGCAGGCTCAGGCAATCCACTCACCTCAGACTCCCAAAGCGTGGGATTACAGGCTGAGCCACCGAGCCCGGCTCCTATCACTTTTTTAAAAAATTTTATGTTTTATTTATTATGAATGAGATTTCTTTACATGTTTTAAAAGGCAATTGTTTCTCCTTTGTTAAGAACTATCTATTCATGCTTCTTGCCTAGTTTCTCCATTGACTTCTTTTTTCCTTATTGATCATAGGAGCTCTTTATATTGGTAAAAATTTATTGTATTGCCTCTGATATGTATTGCAAATGCATTTTACCAGATTTTTTTTTTGACTTTTGGTCTTAATTATGGTGTCATTTTCTGTATGTAACAGTGTTTTTTTAAAAATTTTTTTATTTTAATCAATTTTTTAATGATATTGTGGGGTACAGTTAAGGATTAGGTATACAAATATGCTCTGTTCAGGCACCCTTGTTGATAAGAGGTGTCTCCCCGTCCCCAGACAGATATTTACTACCGTTAATCCCATCTCCCTTCCTCTCCCCACCCATAGTTAAGTGGCATGTTAGTACTGTAGTAAACCCTTTCCAGAGCCAGTTTAGTAGACAGGGTCCAGAATGACATCAAATCAGGGTAAACTCTCCAGTCTAAATATTTCTTTGGCTTCTGGATTTAGCTGTTTTCCTTTATTCAGTCAAATTGAAAACACATGTTAAGCACAAATATGCATACAATATATCCATAGCCATTTTCTACTCCAAAATTCAAATGAGAGTTAATGTGCATGAATTAGAACAACTGACAGACTTTTTTTTCTCAATAAACACTTCTTGATCACCTGTTATGTACCAAGAGGGAGAGACTGTGTTCTCCTTGAAGTAGGGTGCCATTTCTGTCTTAGTAATTGCTATATCCCCAGCATGTTGACTGGCACATGACAGGCATTCAGTGAACATAGTTTGAAAATTGACAGACATGCCTTACATGCATATACAAAAGATAGTTTAATATTATAAGTGCTATAAAAATATGGACAAATTACTTTGGAATTCCAGGGTAGGAAGAAATAAACTAGTTGAAGAGACTTGGAGAGTACTCGTGGAAGAAGGGTTGTCTTTGAAGTGGGGCTTGAATAGTGAGTAGAAGTTTGTCAAATTGAGAGCAAGGGGAGTTATTCTCATCATATACCAGTATAAACTCAAATGCTTTAAGAAACCAGGACCCCAACAGGCACAAGAGAGGCAAATTGGGTAGGAGGTGTGGGGAGCCACTCAAGCCCAAGCTCCACCTAAGTGGGAGCAGCCACTCCTCTCTTGCTAATTGCTTGGAGAATGAGGAGTTCAAGTGACCAGAATGACCAAGTTTTTAAGAAAAATTTGAGATTTGAACTGTCTTATAAAATCTCAATATTTTAACTATTTGTCGGCTAATTAAGCGTTTTTGCTGGCCTTATGTTTGTGACTTCTACTTTAGTGTCATACATTGGACAAACTGACTTCTCCCTAATTAGGAAATAAGCCACTACTCACTTTTAGGAACAATAGATTGTCATTGAAATACTATGCAAATTACATTAGCATCTTTTTCAGTATTGTTTGCTAATATATAAATCACATGTTAGAAGGAGAAAACTTACATTTGAAATCCTCCATTTTGGACAACTTTGTGAGATAAAAATTATTACTTAAGATTTTCATTGTTTGCCCTTTAAGAAAGGTTAATCATAGTATTTTAAGCATCAGTCTGCTTTTTAAAACTTTCAAGAACTTAGATTTTCTTGTCTCTGAGACACTTTCTAATAAGCCACTTCACAACAGAAAGACAGGTAAATAAAGATTATATATTATAGCAAAGAGGGCTTTCCTAAATATGATAAATAACATAAAATCTTTTAACCTTGTCTTTTGTGCACAAAGGCACCTTTAAGGGTGTCTCCAGTAAGTGCTATATTAACACTGAAGTTTAGTTAATTACAGCCACTATTCTCACGTACCTTAACTGAGTGTGAATACCAAGCAATCTAATAGTGTGCCCCTGAGCATTAATACCTAATGAAATTGGATTCCTTGTTTTCTCTAATGAGCTCATTGCTTTTCTAAATATGGTCATTGCAGGTAAATGATCAATAGCCTTGAAATTGACACCACTACTGGATTATTTTGATAAGACAGAAATACTCTTGGATTATTTTTGCAAGATAGAAATACTCTTATTAGTGTAAATAAAAGTTTTTGCATGTACAAGTCAGACCACTTTCTAAATAATGTCACATATAACAGGAATGACCATAGTCGGTAAGTTTGTTTCAGTGGCTTGACTTAGTAAGAAATTGTGGGCTGAGGTGAGTGGATTGCCTGAGCCCTCGGGTTCGAGACCCGCCTGGGCAGTGAGACCTCATCTGTACAATAAATCAAAAAATCAGCCGGGCGTGGTAGCGCATGCCTGTAATTCTAGCTACTTGGAAGGCTGAGGCGGAAGGATCGCCGGAGCCCAGCAGGTCGAGGCTGTGGTGGCCGGGAGCGGCCACTGCACTCCAGTCTGGGTCACAGAGTGAGACTTTAACTCAAAAAAAAAACAAAAAGAAATTGTGTGTGGTCACTGCCTGATTACAAAGCCATGGCTTTAAATCCATATCATGTAGCTCAAGTTAAAATGAACTGATTCAATGTGTTCCTGTTAACTGAGAAACTGAGGGACAATAGGCTATAAGAAGTGCTGAATTCTGTTATGGTAAAGCAGTTCAGCACTAACTGTCTCTACTTTATCAGTTTCCTAGGGCTGCTGTAATGAGGAATGACCATAAACTGGGTGACCTAACAAAAGAGAAATTTATTCTCTCACAGTTCTGAAGGCTAGACGTTTAAAATCAAGATGTTGGCAAGACTACACTGCCTCTGAAGATTCTAGGGGAGAATCTATTTCTAGCCTTGTCTAGTTTCTGGTGGCTGTAGGCATTCCTTGACCTGTGGCTGCATCACTCTAACCTCCGCCTCCGTAGTCACATGGCCTCCTCTTCATTATGTGTCTCTCCTCTATGTGTCTCTTATGAAAACAGTTGTCATTAGCTGAGGGTACATTCAGATCGTCCAAGATGATCTTCTCATCTCAAGATTCTTACTTAATTACAGCTGGAAAGACCCTTTTTCCAAATAAGGTCACAGTCACAGTTTCTGGGGATAAGGGTATGGATATCCTTTTGAGGGCCACCATCTTTTCCACTTTTGTTGTGGTTACTAAAGCTGAAACACAGTGAACACTCAGATCATTATGATGTTTAATCACTTCACTGCTATCTTTTATTTATTTATTTATTTATTTATTTGAATTGGAGTCTCACTGTCACCCAGACTGGAGTGCAGTGGCTGCTCCCAGCCACCGCAGCCTCGACCTGCTGGGCTCTGGCAATCCTTCCTCCTCAGCCTTCCAAGTAGCTGGAACTACAGGCACACGCTACCACACCCGGCTAATTTTTTTTTCTTCTGATTTTATTGTAGAGATGAGGTCTTCCCTGCCCAGGTGGGTCTTGAACCCGCGGGCTCAGGCAATCCACTCACCTCAGCCTCCCAAAGGCGCGGGATTACAGGTTGAGCCACCTGTCTTATCTTTTATTTATTTAAAGTTAAATTGTGTTTGTAATTTTTAATTCTTATAACCACCCTATTGTTATCCTCTTTATCTCCTTAGATTGAGGCTAAAAAAAGATAAGATCTTGCCTAAGGTTACAACACAGATAGCAGTGTCAATTTATGTGTAATATTTAATGTATTTATAATACATTTAATTTATTTTTATGCATTTATAAAGTTAAATGTTCAGATTCTTTTTTAGAAATCAGTATATTAACTTTTACAAGATGGCTTTTTTTCTTCATTAGATCTGTATTTCCCCAGGTCAGATAACTTTCCGTAAAGCCCAAAATATTGCGTCCAAATTTAACCTTAGGAAAAGCAAGCCAAAATAAGGTTTTGTAGAATAATAACCTTGTGATAAAATTCAGATTAGGGCCTAATTCACCCAAAGTTGTATTCTAATATCTAATTCTGCAGTATTTTATTCTGAAATAGACTGGGAATTTTTTAAAAAATGAATTAAATTTGTTTTTTACTTGTTTTTAGCACACAATGTGTCTTTTTTAATGGAGTACATAGTGGTATTTTGATACATATATTGTATAGATCAGGGTAATTAGCATAGCCATCATCGCAAACATTTATCATTTCTTTGTGTTGGGAACATTCAATATTCTCCCAGCTTTTTGAAACGACATACTATATTATTGTTCACTGTAGTCATCCTTCAGAGCTACAGAACACTAGAACTCATTCCTTTTATCTAGCTGTAATTTTGTCTGTTAAAAATATTTGTGTCCCCCCTTCCTTCTTCCTTTCCCAGTACCTTCTGTTATACTTTTTACTTCTATGACATCAACTTTTTTAGCTTCCACATATGAGTGAGAACATGTGGTATTTAACTTTCTGTTCCTGGCTTATTTCTCTTAACATTATGTCCTCCAGTTCCATTCATGCTGCCTTTGAATGGCAGAATTTCAATATGTTTTATGGCTGAATTGTATCCCATTGTGTGTATATATTACATTTTCTTTATCCATTCATCTGCAGTTGGATACCTAGCTTGATTCCATGTCTTGGTTTTTGTGAATAATGCTGCAGGTGACTCTTTTCCTTTGGATAAATGCCCACTAGTGGGATTGCTGGATAATAAAAAATGGATTTTAAGTACACTGCAATACTTATGAGTACACACACATATACTGCTGTGTTTGAGTCTTATGTTCTTCATTTATAAATTATACTTTCATGGGGTTATCACTTAATTTTCCTATGTCTTCTTTTTTTTGTTTGTGAAATGGATGATCATAATAATATCCTATAAGTTCTTTAAGGAATAAATAAAATAATAGTCTGCTTAAATAGTGTTTGTTTTATAGTATCGATTCAGTACAGAATTATTAATTGTTACCAATTATAAGTATTTACATATAAATAATAACAGAGACACATTCAAAAGTGTGATGGAGTTGCATGTGATAGAGTTTTATTTGACATATAACACAGCCTCAAAGCAGAACATACAGCAGAGTTTCATGTGCATGGATTCCTTGATAATATTTTCTTTTGTACAGTAAAATGCATCTTCCTTTCTTCTCCACACCATTTTAACCCCCTTTCCTTTGCATTCCTCTTCCTACCCTGCTCTGTTATTTATTCTTTCTCGGGGCAAAACTTGAGGTTTAGTTTCCTAGATAATTCTAAGGTAAACTTTACTAAACTATTCCCTAGATTTCCAAGGTAATTTGAATCTGTAATTGAGTTAGAAGAAACAATCATAGTAGTTCTGTTCCATATGCATGAGCTTTGTCAAGAGTACTTGAAACTATTTTCTGTTGGCATGTTTACAATTCTAAGAAATCTACTGTGACTTATAGTTTATGAATAAAGTATGGGAAGGTTCAGGACACTGGTACCTTTTAGATCTAAATGGACATTTAAAGTCATCTGCACATCACTTCCAACTAAAATAGTTTACAGATGTCATGTTTTATGAAATTAATGCTCAGTTTGTTTACACACATATCATAACTTAAGCATTTGCAATATGCTATTATGAGTAAAGAAGAAGACTTGGAGTTTTTGTGTCTTTTCATTTATTGGTTTTCTTTGCTAATTATTTTAAATTTATGAGCTTCACATAAAATAATACTTTTCATTATGGAGCTCAGTGTTCATAATGAAAAAATGTACATTTCCAAATAATCCAGATATCAACAGTTATCACCTATTATTATATCAAAATGTCAAAACAGGGAAGTAAAATGAGTTGTCTACATGTTAACTATGATTCATTGGTGGAAGCAACCATAGATGCTTGAATATATTTAGTCCTGATTTTATTTCTCTTAGCTATGACTTATTTCTGTGCCCCCTCCCCATTCACAATCAGGAAGTGGATTTATTTCTTGGTCCATAAAACCTTTAATTGTTAGTACTTAAGGGAATGTATTCTAAAATGCATTGTTTGTTGTAAATGAAATTCAGATCATGCTTGTAACCACTGTACTTTGCTATCAAACACAACAGCCAAGTTCTCCCTTTAATCAAGGGAAACTAAATATGTCTGCATGAGTTGTTTCACTAGTGTCTTCTCTAATATCTAGGTGAGCACAAAATGCCGTGGCCTCTGGTGGGAGTGTGTCACAAATGCCTTTGATGGGATTCGCACCTGTGATGAGTATGATTCCATCCTTGCGGAACATCCCTGTACGTATGCCTTAGGACTCCCTGCTTGCCAGGAAGAGAATTCCACAGAAAACTGAGCTCAGGTTTCTACAGTGTGTTTGTGTTGTCTATGGTACTCTATTAGGGTTCTCTCCAGTTTGAAATGTTGCCATTAGAAATTGAGTTTATTTCTAAAATGTGAATTGAAACAAATTTTATTATTTTCTATCTTTTCCCATATATTTGTAAAATTTCTTGAGAGTGAAAATATTGTTTTTATCTCTGCTTTCTCCGAAGGATTGTAAACAGTAGGTTTACAGTAAATGCATTGTAAAATGAATTCTTTAGGGGGCTGTGATTTTGTGGATAGAATTGGCAAATTATATGAAAAGCATTTCACAAGATGTCTTTAAGCTATGACTTAGTTCAAATAGAAAGTCTGCAGTTGTTTCAACGGAAGGTTTGTTAATAAAGAGAGATGGGGAGATGGGGCAGAGACAGAAAAAGACAACTAAAGAGAGACATACCGATGATAGAGATCAGTGGATGAGAAAAATCAACACATGTGATATATTAATCAGGGTATATTAAAGCTGGTTTCTTCGTAACCCCACATTTAGTTTTAAAGTACAGTTAGGTGTTAGCAAGATTTATGCTGTCAAAAATAAAGAGATCTCTTAAACTTAAAAATGTCATTGTTGATTCTCTCAATCCTTTTTCATAGCATTCATTTATTTATTTTAGAACAATGAACCGTGCCAAGAAATGCCAGTCCTGTTATTGAAGCAAAGTGGTTTTAGTCTCTTTCAAATCAAATGATGGGTGATGGCACCACATGGAAGCTTCTTTTCTCAAGATAAACGAAAAATAAACCCTTGGAATGTGACTTTTCCCCTGAACAGCTATTTCAGTCCAGAGAAAAAGCACTTAAAAAGAGCAGCACTCTAAAATATCTTCATCTGCTATTTAGGAATTGGGTGCCTGAAATAATTTTTAACATAATTCATAAGGCCTCTGTTTTATTTTTGCTCAGAAGTTCTCTTAATTCTTTCCCTTTTCCCTCCCTGTGGTAACCTAGTTTGACCTACAGAGAAACAATATTTGGTGAATAGGAGTGGACATTCAGCCTATTCCAAATATTCATTAAGGTGGTCAGAAAGGATATGAAAAATGGAAGATTAAATATTTCAAATTTTAAAATACTGTTATATACATTCATGCAAAAAATAAACAAAATCACTCATAAGCCCACTACCTAAAGAAAACCAGTTTATATTTTAATGTGTTCCTTTTTTATTTTTTACCTATACCATCATATCTAAAATTTCTTAACCTATTAATTTCAAATAACATATTAAAGACCCATTACTTTAAAAAAATTCTATCATGTTTAAAAAGAGCAGAAATGAAAATGTATGCTAAGACAATAACATCTATACCCTTAGGTTAGAATGTTACTTATGAAGAATAGGGTTTTATTTTTGGTTTTGTTATCTTTCATACAACCACAATTAGATAAACTTCTCCTTTGCCCTGTATATCTATGGTATGTGGCTCCAGATAAATATTTGTTTGGCATGGCTTCTGATGAGGTAGATTATTTGCGTTCCCAAAAATCAACATACCAATACCATTCTGGCAGCCACATCTCACATAATCACAAAAAGAATTCCTTCCAGGCCAGCATGAACCACCTGCTTTTAGGACTTCCCTCTTGGAACTGGACTGAGAGTAGGGTCCCTGGTCCATCTTACTGTCATGAAACTCATCAGAGAGTCTAGATGTGGGACAGGAGTTGGAGAATCCTGAAAGAAAGGGAAAGAATTAAGAGAACTTCTGAACAAAAATAAAACCGAGGCCTTATGAATTTTTCATTGGAGGCACTGCAAAGTACAGGGACCTTTTGGCCTGGATGCTGAGTAAGAGGCCTGTTTGTACATACTGTACTATTTGGTGATCAAGAAGATATGTTGAAATAGTGATGTAAGCCAATGAGTTACGAGTTCTTCTCTTTCCTCAATTTTGAGAAAAATGAGTCTTGGATATGTAACACATGAATTTTTTGAAATAATGCCAAATTTTGAGATCTTACAAAATCTGTTCTAGAAACAAATATATACCTATATATGTTAATAAGATAATTATACATATATTTATGTTCACCTATTAATAAAGTAGAAGTTGATTTTATGCATCGATTTCCTCTCTTAGATTCATCATATCATTTTTTAAATTTTAAATAAGGAAAATTGGCTGCATTTTCACAAGAAACATATTACCAAATAGGCTTTAAGTTTATTTACCATTGGAGAAGAATTATTTAAAATGTAAGGAAACCCCAGATCACAATGAAAATATAATTACTGTACCAAGAAAATAATAAATTTATTACTCTTATCTACCAGCCATCTAGCATAGTAATAGCTCTGACTTCAGTTAATTAACCCTCCATTTGCAACATAATTTCACTAATTTTAACTTAGCATAACTTAGAGTTTAGAGGGCTTTCACATTGAAGAAGCTTTTACTGCAGAAGATGATTGCTACTATCTCACTTCCATTTTCTGATCTTTTTTTTTCCTGTACCTTCTACCATATATTCTTATTGGCTGTAGCTTTAAACTATACTCATTAGACAATGCAAGCTTGGAGGTTTAATAGGGAATGCTGGCCAAGAAGTGTCATGATTTTAAAAGCTGAAAGAGAAAATGATCTAATTTCCAGAAAGTCTTCTACTTAGTTGCAGAAACTAATTCTCTTCCTTCTTAAAAATCTACTGATGACTCCCACTAGTCTGATTTTGCAAGAGAGACTTCAACTATTGTATCCTGCTTTCCTGTGCCCTTTTCAACCAGTTTTTTTTTTATAAGACTTTAATTATAGCATTCATTTATTCATTCAACACTTGTTGAATAACTTCTGTAAAATATTCTACCTTCAATTTAGCATTTAATACTTTAATTTAATACTTGTGATTAATCAATGCTTAAACAAGTAAAAATATCTATGATCTCATGATATTTTTTGAGATTAAAAGAAAAATATGAACATCATGTCCAAGTTCATGCAAATGTAAATTCTGACTTCTAACAGTGGGCCTGTGTTAATGTCATGTAGTTGTTTGGCTATAATACTTGTGATTAATCAGTGCTTGAACAAGTAAGCATATCTGTAATCTCATGTCATTTTTGAGTGTTTTTTTTTTGAGTTGGAGTCTCACTGTGTCACCCAGACTGGAATGCAGTGGCCGTTCCTGGCCACCGCAGCCTCGACCTGCTGTGCTCCGGAGATCCTTCCACCTCAACCTTCCAAGTAGCTGGAACTACAGACATGTACTATCACGCCCGGCTAATTTATTTATTGTAGAGATGAGGTCTTGCCAAGTTGCCCGAGTGGGTCTCGAACCCATGGGCTCAGACAGTCCACTCACCTCAGCCTCCCAAAACATGGGATTACAGGCTGAGCCACTGAGCCCGGCTCGTTTTTGAGTTTTATTTAAAAAATAGGACACTCATGTCCAAGTTCCTGCAAATGCAAATTCTCGTTTCTATCAGTGGGCCTGTGTTAATGTCATGAAGTTGTTTAGTTTTTGATGAACCTTTGTGAGTTAATGTTTCTTCCTCTGATTCTACTGTAACCCCATGCCCTGGTCTTCCAGTGAAGCTGGTGGTAACTCGAGCATTGATGATTACTGCAGATATTCTAGCTGGGTTTGGATTGATCACCCTGCTCCTTGGTCTTGATTGCGTGAAATTCCTCCCCGATGAGCCGTACATTAAAGTTCGCATCTGCTTTGTTGCTGGAACCACATTACTAATAGCAGGTACTTGCGTGGACTAGCCACAGGGGTAGAAGAACTCTGCTAAGGACTTAAGGTGAAGGAGGAGGGTATGATTCTGAAGCAATTCGTTTTAGGGTCATATGTGACTTGCTTTTCTAGGACTGACTGAATAAAAAGCATGTCTACCAGCTCTACTTTATTTAACTTTGAAATCAAATAATCATTTGTTAATATTTCAGATAAAAATATGTATGCTGAAGTTCTCAAGCTAGTTCTTAGCTATTAAAAAGTTAAATAACTTAAAATTTTTAAAATAATTTCTTTTGTGATTATTTCTAGAGTTAAATCCAAAAGTAAGCCCTGAACTGCCACCTTCTTACCTGTACCACTTCCATCAATTCCTTTTCAGCAATGAATTAAATTGCCAAGTCCTATGTTAGACTTTTCCCATGTACCAACCCATTAGACAATAAATGTAACAATAAATAGATCAAATGATTATCCCCACTTAAGAAGTAGATGAAGAAATGGAGTTCTGAAGACTAATAAATCAAGCATGACTAATAAACAATAAGTCAAGAAGCACTTTCTTTAACTAGTGTTTATTAGTGAAATAGCAAAATTGATAACATTACTCAGGTATGTCTTCAACTTCAAGCTTAGCCTGCCTCTATCAGAGCATAGTATCTGCTGTGGATCTTAATGCAAGTTGGGAAGAAGTATACTGTTGAAGAAATCAAAGTGCAGGCAGAATGTAAACCAAGGAATATCTTCTCTGTTATCAGCAAAAATTTGGCAAAGCAAATATTGAGTAGGAACCTGACCGGGCAGTGTGAGGTAGTAACTTGATATGGAGTCTGGAAGTAAAAATACTTAGATATTATGTACTTTGATATATGTGCCGTGTGTGTGTGTGTGTGTGTGTGTGTGTGTGTGTGTGTGTGTGTGTGTGTGTGTGTGACACTTCATTTCCAGATCTGCAAAATAGCAAGCAACTGGAACAATAATATCTACCCTGAATTGCTATGGTAAAGGTTCAATATAGGCAGAAGGCCAAACCCTTTATGCACTCAAGACTAGGGCCCTCCCTGATTTTTAACACAGCAATGTTGAGTCAAGGTCCTAATAATCCTCAGGTTGTGTTAAGAAGTTATAAAAATTTAGAAATTCTTTTTTTTTAAGACATTCATTTTAATATCCAGACTACTCACAGCATAAAGCTATGTGCTTTGTTCTAGATTACTTTTTGAGATATCACTAGTTATCCCATCCTATATAAAACAATGAAACAAATAAAATTTAAAGAAAATACACGTAGCTAAAGAAAATCCCTGTAGGAATGACTGAGGAAACAACTAAGTCAAGTGACCAGGACTGGACAAAGCTTTAATGCCTCTATTCAAAAGTAGTATGCTTATAAAAATATATCATTTTGCAGCCCAAATCTGTTTTGAAGTTTTAGAAAAGGAATTTCTAACTTAAAACTGCAGGTAACAGTGTTATAGAAAAGGTGTGGCAATTGATGCACTGTTTTCTAAAGGTTATATGATCATTATCTGGTCCTTTTTAAACTTCTTGCATTAAACAATTAAGAGAAGAATACAGCAAAATATTGATTTAATGACATGTCCCAAACTCTCTAGGGAAAATAATGTAAACGTGTTTTGGAGACTACAAATTGTATAAGCACCTTTTTAAGGCAGTGTTTTGTCCTCACCACCTTTCTTTCTTGCACTGGATATGCAATTTATACCTTTGAAGTAAGAGAACCCTAGTAGCACCATTTCAAACCAGGCAATTGCCAGAGAGGCTAATCTGTGGAGATTAAATTTTATTTAAAGGAAGTAACATTTCTTGGTCCATTTTTTCCTGGTGTGTGTTGTGGGGGGTGGTAGATAAGGATTTATTTGAAATTAATGGCAATTTTTACTTTATCTATTTGTTTTTAACCTCAATACACCGAAATGAATGACTTTCAAAACCCAGTTTTCATGCAGGTACTGATTATGTCAGCAACATAGCTTTAATAGTGGGACTAAGGAACACTAGATTACTCTTAATGGCATAAATCTGCAATTAAAAAAATCAGTATAGAATGAACATATGTTGTATGTTATTCATGTTGGACTGTGTTATTTTTCTGTTTTGTTTTTACTATTTGCCTTTATACAATACTAACATAGCATTGAAAAGACAGAAAAATTTAAAGCAAACATAGTGATGACTTCAGGTTTGCACCAATGGATGAGCAATGCATTATTTTATTTTTGTATTTCCTTTTATGTATAAACGGAGATGAAATTATAAACATATACAAGATGGATACAAAAAATAGATGTTCAAAATATAAGCCACCCACGAATTGTTCATAAACTTCTCTAAATGATGCCATCTATTTTGGGTAGTAAGTAAGGCTTTTTTAAAATTTAAATTCAGAAAATGCCCCATATCATTCTTAGCATCCTATCTTCCCTTTCTTTCAGGTGCCCCAGGAATTGTTGGCTCTGTGTGGTATGCTGTTGATGTTTATATGGAGCGTTCTTCTCTGGTTTTGCACAATATATTTCTTGGCATCCAATATAAATTTGGTTGGTCCTGTTGGCTTGGAATGGCTGGGTCTCTCGGTTGCTTTTTGGCTGGCGCTGTCCTCACCTGCTGCTTATACCTCTTTAAAGGTAAGAATAAAATGAAATTCCATACCTCTCTGCTTCCACTATCATTTTTCCCTGTCCCATTGGAAACACATCTCACAAGAACAAAATAATGTTGTTTATTTAAATTCCTATCTATTACCATGAAAAATTTCAATTTTTCAAGGGTAACTAAATTTCAGCACTCAACTCTTATTACCCAATTAGTGGTATATTTGTTGAAAAAGGAAATTCACAGCTACAACCATGTCCGATATTCAAATCTATAACAGTTATTTTGATAAATATATATATGTATCATATATTTGAATAGTGGAGATATATATATATATATTTATATATAAATATGTTCAATCAGCTAAATTTATATTTAGTGTTAAATGGAGATGTGGACCAAGAGCCAGCCAAATAAATATTTGTTGCTAAAGAATTTGTTGTGTTACATTGGGTTTCTGAAAATATCACTTAAGAAACTAAGAGAATATCTCTTCTCATCAGTAAAAAAAATGAAATTACTTGACTGAATTTTAAATCTAAAAATAACTTTCAGAATAAAAATCTTGGATTTTCTTCTAGGGTTCTTGAGTTCCTACATGATCTCTACTTTGAATATTTATATTCTTCCCCCTTAGGGGAAAAAACATATAAAATGACATTATTTTTTTCATTTTCTAAGGTTTACTGATTTCTACTTATTTTTATATCCCTTACAAACAGATGTTGGACCTGAAAGAAACTATCCTTATTCCATGAGGAAGGTCTACTCAGCTGCAGGTGTTTCCATGACTAAGTCATATGTGACCCCTCGAACAGAGACTGCCAAAATGTATGCTGTAGACACAAGGGTGTAAAATGCCACATCTTAATTTGTGCTTATATATCCTTTAACTAATCAATATGTTCAATTTTTTAAAATAGCAGGTAAATACAGGACCAGTTATTAGACTTCATGTTCAATTAAATTAATTACTAATTCACTGCTAGTTTAATCAAAATGTTTGATTCTCTTGTCATTTTTTATTTTTGTTATTCTTATATTTTCCCTCATTTTTTATTTGCCTTCCTTCCTGTATACACACTTTTCCTATATTTTAAGATCAGGCTACCAGGATGTAAAAATGTTTGTTTGTGTGTGATTTTTGTATTGATTTTAGAAATTATGACATGTAGATATTAAAATAAAATGATACTTTAAAAATGGAAAGCACTCTCAAAAGGAGCCAAAAATTGTAATCTGTAAAAGAGTTGACAAACTCTTATCTTTCTCCCTGGCTATTAGTTCACTCTTTCTATTCTCAATGAGTGAATGAATTATTTGATACTTTGAAGAAGATGATTTTTAAAAATTCAAGCTAGTGTTTCAAAGCTTACTGTACTCTGATTCTGTTAAAATAGAAACGAAAATAACAACTTCATAATGAATATACATGCGTACTCCCTGAATCTAAAATTAAACTCTCTTTCTCTTTCTATATATATATACATATATATATAAAATTACATATTATATATATAACAGTTTTGTATACTAGTCACTGTTGAGAGTTAAAGATAAGAAGTTCTGCCTCCATACTCTAAATATCAAAGGCAAATACTAAATTAATACTGGGGACAATGATGCCTTTCTACTTCATGGACAGCATAAGAGATCTGGGTATTATTTCATCACTGTTCTTACTTTGCCTATATATTGTCAACTTATTACAGCAGTGATAGCTCAACCAGGGAGTTCACACATTTATTGATTGAGCATCCAACTACTTTTCTAATATGGCTTCATGGATGCACCATATTAGAATTCACAAATTCAGGTATCCACTCACCACCGTATCATAAGTACCCAGCAAAATACTTGACATATGACAAAATTTAACAAATACATGTTGATTGAAATAAATAAAGAATTTTAGCTCGCTACTGAAAAAATTATTTCCACTATAAAATATAGAGAAGTTTTGGGGAAAAAATAGATTTATACACATACTTAAGTCAGTGGTGATGGTTAATGATATTTCATATTTGTTCGTAATCATGTTGAATTTTTAACATTATAGACATTTTTAAAAGGTTCTAAAGTGTAATCTTAAGTTTTCTGATTCCTAGTAATTCGCATACAAGTGTGAATTACACTATTCACATTATAGTAGTGATAATACCCGTAAGGTATCCTTGCAGTACCTTAAAAGTTTATTAACTAAACTAGAAATTAATTCTTTGGAAAAATGAAAATTAAATTGTGAGTTTCCAATGACTTCAAGATAAATGTTTTGAATTTTAAAAGCAAAACATAATGTGAAAATGAGATGATGAACTCCTAGTGCATGCATTAATGTTGTTGAAAATGTTGCTTACGACTTTCCACGGAATCATTTTAACAGTATTCTCTGAAGCAATTCCAACTTAATTATAGAATTAAGAGTATTTGGTTCACCTTTATCTCATTGCTATGATTACATTAGTGACATTAATAGATATTTGCAGATTATATGTCCTAGTTATATGAATATTAGTCTATGCATTTTAAAACTTATTTTGTAGCTGGTCTCGGTGGCTCAGCCTGTAATCCCGCGCCTTTGGGAGGCTAGGGTGAGTGGATTGCCTGAGCCCGTGGGTTCGAGACCCGCCTGGGAAGCGAGACCTCATCTCTACAATAAATCAAAAAATCAGCCGGGCGTGGTAGCGCATGCCTGTAATTCCAGCTACTTGGAAGGCTGAGGCAGAAGGATCACCCGAGTCCAGCAGGTCGAGGCTACGGTGGCCGAGAGTGGCCACTGCACTCCAGTCTGGTCGACAGAGTGAGACTCCAACTCAAAACAACAACAACAACAACAACAGCAATAACAACTTATTTTGTGATTCTTTCCTTCAGCCTGTAGTTTTTAAAAATTTTATTCTCATTTATTTTACTAAATTAGTATCATATTTTATTTGTTCTAATAAGTCTCTTGAAATCCTTTTTGGGAAAAGTAAGAATAATCAGATAGTTTATTAGATTTTCAGATATAAACTTTTAGAACATTTTATTTGTATGAAAAAATTTTTCAGAGTATCCTGGTGACAAATGATAAGCATTTTTGTTTTGAATTTTTTCTTACTTAAAATATTTTGTATTTCCTGAGAAAAATATAAATTTTAAAAATTCTATTTGAAATATTTACTTCTAATTTATTACAATTTAGTGAAGCATTTCAATTAAAGCATAAAATGTATTTAATATAGCAACTAATGAACAACAAAGCAAAAACTAATTGGTGTAGTAATAATAACTGACATGCTTGTGGCTCAATATGTAAAGAAAGAAAAATCTTATGTAAGCCCAAGTATATACACATAAGATTTCTAGGTTGAAACATTAAAATTACTCACTAAGTTCAGGATACTATGATTTAGTCATACCTATTAATTGCAATAAGATAAAGAAAAATTAGAAAATTGTACACTGCTATTTACCTATCCCTTTATTTATTTACTTAAAAAAAAAAAACAGTATGCATCAAACTCCAATCAGGACGGCCATCACCAATAACTCAAAAAATAACAGATGGAGAGGATATGGAGAAAAGGGAACACTTCTACACTGTTGGTGGGAGTGTAAACTAGTACAACCTCTGTGGAAAACAGTTTGGTGTTTGGTGATTCCTAAAAGATCTAAAAACTGACCTTACTTATGACCCCGCAATTCCCCTACTAGGAATATACCAGGAGGAACTCAAATCACTCTATGAAAAAGATACCTGCATACACATGTTTCTTGCAGCACTTTTCACAATACCAAAATCATGGAACCAACCATGCTGACTATCGAAAGAGGACTGTATTAAAAAAAAATGTGGTACATATACACAATGAAATATTATGCATTCATAAAGAAGGACAAAATTATGAACTGCAGCATCTTGGATGGACTTAGAGTCTATAATACTGAGTGATCTATCACACAAACAAAGAACTAAGTATCACATGTTCTCACCCATAAGTGGACCTTGAACAATTATCGTAATACTGTAAGAAAAGGATTGGCAGTAGTGGGAAACTACTGGGTGGTGGAGATTGGCAGTATTGGGAATCTGCTGGGAGAGGGAAGGGGCACCTCAACAAGGGTACCTGCATAATGAACATTTGTATACCTAACCCTGAATTGTACCCGACATCTTCAAAACAAAAATTAAACAAAATCAACTTGCAAATATTTATTGTGCAACTAGTATGAATGAGTCATGAAGGCTAAACTTTGGATAGATACAGCAATAAATGCTGTAGATATGATATGCATGAAACTTATGATCCCTTCTTAATGAACATTTAGGTTGTTTGCAATATTTTTTCTTTTGTAATTTAGTAGTTTTGGGAGTAAGAGAACAAGTTAGTTTTGTTTTCATGGATGAATTGTATAGTGGTGAAGTCTGGACTTAAAGTGTACCCATCACCCAAATAGTGTACATTGTACCCAATAAGTAATTCATCTCTCACTTCTCTTTTGTCTTCTCTCTTTCTGAGTCTTCAATGTTCATTACACCATTTGGTATACTTTTGTGGATCCTTGACTTAGCGTCCACTTATAAGCGAAAACATGCAATGTTTAATTTTCAGTTCCTGAGTTGCTTCACTTAGAGTAATATCCTCCAATTCCAAGTTGCTGTAAATGACATTATTTCATTTTATAGCTGAGTAACATTTCATGTATTCGACAAAGGACTAACATTCAGACTCTATAAGGAACTTAAATCAGCAGAAATATAATAGATAATTATGTTAACAAGTGGACAAACTATATGAACAGACATCTCTCAAAAGAAGATATACAAATTGCCTTCAAATATATGAAAAAAATTCTCAGCATCATTAATCATCAGGGAAATGCAAATTAAAACCACACCACAATGAGATAATACT
Source organism: Carlito syrichta (assembly GCF_000164805.1). Taxonomy (NCBI): domain Eukaryota; kingdom Metazoa; phylum Chordata; class Mammalia; order Primates; family Tarsiidae; genus Carlito; species Carlito syrichta. Next base: position 58,951 of record NW_007258460.1, on the reverse strand, counting down.
ACCTTACACCAGTAAGAATGACCATTATTAAAAGTCAAAATACAGATGTTGGCACAGATGCAGTGAATATAGAACGCACATACACCGTTGGTGGCACTGTAAATTAGTACAGCAATTTATTCTCTAAGATCACATTTTTAAAATTGAAATTATCCTTCCATTATTATCAAATGTATATAGGTGTATTATTGAAAGTTAGAAAACACAAAGATAAAAAAGTGTCTTATTTAAATACCAAGGTACCATAGTCTCTCCACCTAGAACATCCCTACAACTAAAACTTTATTTAATATCTACACATTCTTATAGATTTTTTTTATTTATATACATACACATAAAGACATTCAAATGTACAGATATTTCCTTTTGGAGAGACCATTCCATATGTGCTGCTTTATACTTACTTTTTTTAAGTTAACACTCTGCCTTTTGGCAGCAATGCATTTTCATCTTATCTAATACCCAGGCCATAATTAAATTTCCTCAAGCATTTAAAAATATACTGTACAGCTGGTTTGTCCAAACCAGGATCTGCATTTTACTTTGTTATTACGTCCCTTAACTCTCTTATTCAAGCTCAATTTTTTTTTTTTTGGTCTCTCAGACCCCTACTTGTTTAAAACAAAAAAAGACAGCACTGTATCACACCATCTGGATTTATCTGGTGATGTCACTGATTCTTAATGCCTTATATTTCCATTAATTTCTCAATGTCATATATATCCAGTAACTGGAGTTAAAATCTAAATGCTAATGGAACCAAGTTAAGTAGTTTCTAGAATAAGCCATAGATGATGAGACAGCATACCTGGAGACCTAATATCTAGTTGATTTATCCTTAGTTTAAGTGCTAAAAGTGTTTACCGAAAACAAAAAATATATATATTTATTTACTACCAATAGTATTTGAAATATTTTTAGGTGACACATGGAATATTTTCTATTTTATAGTCATCTATTATTATGATGTGGCTTTGAAAAAATGTCAGTTTTCTATTTATAATATAATTTAAAGTTTCCATTTAAAATACATTTAAGTTTGAAACTGGGTTGATTTAAAAATACATTTAAGAACAAATAAAAATACTTTTTAGTCTGTGTATGAGTAACTGAACTTTGGTATATACTTGGTTAATCTATGTATTATTCTTACAATAAAATACACTTTAGGAAAAGAAAAGATAGTTTATTAAATTTCACTTTGTATACAGAGCAGGGCCATGAGCTGGGATTTGAGTTAGCAAGTATAAAGTAGACATATGCTTAAATTCAATGTATAGGTTTGATCCAGAGGGGAAAAAAAGTAAAAATAGGTATTTGGTTTTTTAAAACAACCTTCGCAAGTTATATCATTATAGATAGATAATAGATAAGGACTTTAGCAAGAAAGTCACAATACGATTATTATCACATGCAACAAGATTAACAATAATTCCTTAATATAAATTTTCTGTGTTTATTTTATTCCATTGTCTGTAAAATGTCCTATCAATTGAATCCAAAATCCAAGAACCAAACAAAATGGTCCACACTTGGAAGTTAATATCTTGCTTAAGTAAAATACTGTAATGTTAATTTCTGTAATTTGTATTTGAATCAGGCTTTGGGAGACTTTTGAAAATTATTAAATACTAAGCGGAATATTTTGCAAAAATTAGGCTGCTTCCACAAGATTGTCATGTTAAATGTTTATTGATAACTGCTGGGGGAATCAAATTGGAGTGGTAGAGACAAATGGAAACAAAAGTAAGTTAAGGGGGTGATTTTGTAATATAGTCTTAGTACAGATAAAGAGGCATGAAGCAAAATAGACCTGGACCCTTTAATTGTTACCCTGAGTTTACTAGGAAAAAAAAACCTATGCATAGGTTGAAAATGGGAAAATCTGTTAAAATAATCAGATTTTTCTGCTGCTTTCTAAATTAAGTGCTGTATGTAAAGCTAAGTCTATTTAACTCAGCATATCAAGAAAAGAGGTTGAGAAATGCCCTAGTTGCAAATGTTAGCTTTCCTTTTACTAAATTAAGAAGGACATTATACAATGTATTTGTTTTCTACAGCTATTGAATGGGAAACATTGATTAGAGGAGCAAGTCAGAGGAAATTCTGTTAATAGAAGAAAAAATCTTCAAATTTTGTAGGTAGCAACAACATAAGCAAATTTAATGAATAGCAGAAACAGTCAATAAACCTTGCCAAAATCAGACAAAATAAATATAAGGAAATTCATGTTATTGAGCATAAAAGTGGGCGGTGAAAAACTTAGAGGCTTAATCATATGGAGTTAATATTTCAGGAAAGCGTGTTCTGAGCACATGCCAATTCTTGTTGCCTTCACAGTGAAATCTCTGCCTTGTGCTAATGAAATTATAATAATACATATTATTATAATTATTTAATATATATAATATATATTAAACACACTCTCCTCTAAAGTTTGACACAATTTAATTCCAATACCAAACATTTAACCTCAAAGGCCTGCAGTTACCCAGACTCACGGCTTTTAGTGATCATCTGTTGTTACCTGAGTGTGCTCCTTGGGTAGCTGCCCTTACTTTCAGCAGCACATCATTGCATTTCTTTCAACTGCATACTCTCCTTAAAGAAAAATAAATTGTTGCATTTCCAGAGATATCTTTGCATCCCAGCAATGCTTTGCCACTCTTAAGAGATTAGCATCTCATGCCTTATTCCAACTTTCCATATCTAGCATCAATGTATTTTATTGACCATAACATAGGTGGCAAGCAATTCATAACATGTCAGTTAAGCATGCAATTGTCCACTGATTATTTCTAATAAATTCTGAGGCTTTCTTATTTTGCATCTCTCAATACTCTTCCAAAATTAAAGGGGAGGGGGACAATCCCCTCAGGTCCCCTCTCACTGTGAGAGCTTTTCTGTTTCTCTCAATAATTCCTGCTTTTAAAAAAAAGGATAGGCCGGGCTCGGTGGCTCAGCCTGTAATCCCGCGCCTTTGGGAGGCTGAGGTGAGTGGATTGCCTGAGCCCGCGGGTTCGAGACCCGCCTGGGCAGCGAGACCTCATCTCCATAATAAATCAAAAAATCAGCTGGGCGTGGTCGCGCATGCCTGTAATTCCAGCTACCTGGAAGGCTGAGGCGGAAGGATCGCCGGAGCCCAGGAA
>NW_007258460.1:35949-55782 GCF_000164805.1 Carlito syrichta | reverse complement strand
AAAAAAAAAAAAAAAAAAGGATAATAGCTCTCGCCTATCGAAATCTAGAAGAAAATTAGTCAGTAGTGCCTGAGACTATTTTAATATTATACATTTACCTAGATATAATATGTTAAAGAGAATAATCTGAATTGACAGAAGATTTCATTTATATGGTCAGTTTTTCTATCAAATGAAGAAATCTGGCTATTTATTAAATATAAAGAGAGACATTATTTTGCTAATTACTAGAGGAAAGGAAAATTATTTTAATTTTGCTTATTACTTCCTATAAACAAAGATTTTTCAAAGAGGAAATTTTCCCAATCATGATAATAAAATTAGGCAACTTGCATTCACTGATAATTTCAGCAGTCCCATTTTTTACCTTAATATAAAATCTGGCATCTTTTATTTTACTATAGAAATGTAGAAATCTGGCATCTTGATTGAAATACATTACCCTCATGAGTCAGATATAGTTGTAGGCTGTTATAATTTCAGAGGAAAAAGCAACTGTTTTCCAGGTAGATAAATACAAACATCATTTTGTTTATCGCCAACCTATTTAATTTTGTAAAGAAGGCATTACTTTTATTTCATTTTACCAGACCTACAGTTAGTAAGGTAACATAAAATATTATTTTTCTGGATATATATAATATTAAATATTAAACATGCCTATATAGGGTTATTTTGTACAAAATCGCAAAGCGAAGTGAATTTGAAAGTAAGCTATTTCTTAGGAATGTATATTCTAATTCCTTTCTTTGTTCTGATTTTTTAAGATCATTCATTCTCTTTCAAGAGTGTGGTCTTATAGTAAACACATTTTCTTTATCTTATTTTCTCTTATACAATTCGGAAATATTTCACTTTTTGTCTTAAATATAATATTCTAGATGACTTTCATTTCATTGTCCACATGAATGCTATTCAGTTCTATCCCAGTTCTATTTCATTTCTGTGAAAGATATTGAATTTTGAAGTTGTCTTTCATAAAAATTGTACTCCTAACACAAATGAAACAAACCTGGAGCTACAAAACTGAAAATTAAAGGAGAACTTGTGGTCAGGTAAAAAGAAATAGACTGGACTTCTAGGGTCAGTGTTGTAGATATTACAGATCACGTGGGCATCATATCCACACATTTGCCTTTTTAGGCAACTCAAACTCATATGTTGCATCCTCAGAAGGTAGTGTATATTTCAGATTTTCTAGTCTTGTCTGAAGCATGTGCCTCAGCTGATGCTCAGTTTTCTTGTGAGCAATATGAACTAAAGCACCATATGTCTCTTTGCAAATTTGAACCTTACTGTTATTTCATTTTGCTAGGGTCTATCAAAAATCTGATATCAGTAGTAATTCAGCTTCACAGCTTCAGTTAGCTATTAAATAAAATCTAACTAATGGACCCTAATCTTAGATAGGCTTTCATGCCCTCTGGTGGATGCTCAAAGAAAGAGCTCTACCTTTTAGCAGTAAGAAAATAAACATAAAAACATATGCCCCAAACCCCTCATTTAAAAAGAGAACATTCTGATCCCTGGCTTACTAGACGCTGGTGTGGCCATGTGCTCTTTGAGCTATGGCCGTCACTATGTTTCCTGGTTTTGGCCACCCTTCCTTGCCTTGGAGAGGTGAATCTCTCTCTCTCTGTCTCTCTCTCTCTCTCTCTCTCTCTCTCTCTCTCTCTCTCTCTCTCTTTCTCTCGTTTACTTTCTAAATAAACTATATTTTCCAGTATAACTTCTGTGCTATCTTTGCATCTTTCTTGTGGCACTGACCCACCCACACACAAACAAGTATAAATAAAAATATAAAAAAAGAACATTCTTTACCACGGGAAGAAAAAAAATCAGTCCTATTAGAATTAAAAAATGAAGATACCTAGTTTAAATAGAATACTAAAGATCCATATACAAGCAAAGATTTTCAGAGACAAGATAACCAAAAACCCCACAGATTTATCTTTTTAAAATTATTTTACATGTTATGATAATTATAAAATTCAAATTAGTATTATTATTTTGTTATTTGTAGTGGTATTCAGTAGACTATAAAGAGTACCTGCTACAGAACTTTTAAGTCTCTGTCTAGAGGTCAGAGCAATTTCCATTATCCACCTGCTGTTTGAAAGAAAAACTGGTGGAAAGAAAATCCAGTATCACTAAAAATAATATGAACAAAGTTTGTTACCAAGAAACAGTCATTTGATTCTGTTCAGTTGGTTTTTTTGATATTAAGTAAAAATATGATCTAGATATTTGTTAAGAGATCTTTATTAGATAATTTTCTGGGAAAATAAACTATTTTTCTTCCGGTCCTACCCACCTGCCTACACCCTATTCTCACACTTTCTCCCAGAAATAAACCCACCAACCATACACCAAGCAGGTACTTTTTTTACGCTTGCACTGACACATAAATGCAGGTCACTTAAAAATAAATTCTGATTGTTTTTACTCTTTCACTAATGTCTTAGGCAAAATTCAGCTGCTAAATCATTAGTCCTGTTTCTAGATGAGCTTACATTTTTCTAGGTGTTAATTATAACCACTACCTGCTCTGTAAATGGAAACAAGTTTAACATACATATATGGTTTAACATACATAGCTCATAAGATAGAAATGCAAACTTTTCTCTTAGAGTTACTTATTGGAGATAAGTGTAATTATAAACTATACACTCTGATCTTTGTTTTCATAATCACTTTTGAAATCAGAAATATATAGTGTAAAATTATCTGGTATAGGAATTGAAAAATCAAAATATCTAGTTTCTAATTTTACCTCCCATATAAATTAACTATACACCCTGGGCAAGTCAAATCCTCTTCCAGTGTTCCATATCTTCTCCTCTGTTAAATAAAAGTAGATAGATAGATAGATAGATATAGATGAAGGATAGATAAATAGATAGAATGAGATAGATTGAGAGATAGATGATAAATAGACACATACACACAGATATTTTGTGTCTATCTTTTAAAAATAGAAGTTTGGTGAGCATTTCAACTGTAAAAGCTATATATAAACATTGTTAAACAGTTAGAAAATCCATAAATATATATATAAAATAAAATTTCTGTAACTCCATTACTAAAGACATTAGATTTAACATTTTATATTTCTATGTGACATGGCTTCTTTTGTTGGCTTGCACTTGCAAGCTATAGCTTTGCCAAATCATGAACTGGTCTAATTTTATATTTCTTTTTATTAAAGTAATACACAGATTTAGTTTTAAGAGTCCACTAGTACTATGGAAGTGGGATGAAAAATCAGTACTTTCCTGCCGTACCTTATCCCACCTGCATATGTCTAAATCTCATTTCTTGAGAAAACTATTTTTAACTCGTTCAGTGTTTTGTTTCAGATATTTATAATCTAATTCTGAAATGATAGGCTTTGCCATCATTTAACTTTTTCCTTAATTTCAGACATTAATGATTTTCCACCATCTGAGATTAGCAGTCATATTTCTTACTGTATCCTACCACTTTCCCTCGCAAATACTTTCCCTCTGCCTAGTGTGTCAATATGAATAACACAAAAATATTAATTTAAAATTTTTAATTAGTGTAAACAATATTATTTATGTCATTCATAGCTTAGCTATTTTAAGCAATATTAATTATTTACAAATTCATAGTTTAACCTTTTTTAAAAGTTAGTCCAACTTTTGTTTTTCATAGATTTAATAATTACCTGTATTTTTACTTTCATCGTTTACCATTTATCAATCACTAATTGAATACAACATTTGCATTATATTTTTGTCTTTAATTATTCCTCTTATTTCCTGCAGTTCTTTGTTGTCATGCTCTGACAGAAATTAGCTCTTCTCTGGGCTGCTGAAGTACTGTCTTCCTGCAGATTAGCTTTATTATCATATTTAGAATTCACATCACCTCCCTTGCCTCAAATCCTCGGACATTTCTGGATTGCTATAGCATGAATTCACATGATTATTCTGTTTCCTCTTTGAAGAGCTTAGCAAAGTGGGGAAACATGAAACTTTAGTCAATTATAACAAACATGTGTCCATCTTATTCATCTTTTCATATAATGAAATTTTACACCTAACTTTCTTCTTACTATCATCCTGGGACCACTGTCTTTGTGAATTAAACATGTTCATTCCCTTACTATAATCTTAGTGGGTTCCTGAAGGGGTAGATGTGTTCTTTCTACCATCTTTAACTTGAAGTAAGGAATAGCCATGTCACTAAATCATCATGAGCATAAAATCTGATAGCACATTACAGCACATTAACACATGTTTCTTCACACTGTTTTCATCAGTGGATACAGCACATTAACACACGTTTCTTCACACTGTTTTCATCAGTGAGTTTATGACAACAGCACTAAGGCAGCTGGCCTTGACCTTTATACACACTCACCTTCATAAGTCCTCCTGTTTATCAAATTTTCATTGTTATTTTTGGGCATTTCTAGGACTAGGAAACATTACTTACAAAATTAGTGTAAATATACCAGGTACCAGGAAAGCTGCCTTAGGCACTAGAGTTTAGAGCAATGATCACTCCACTTATGGATTTACATTCTAGCAGAAGAAGGAAAACACCAGACTATAAGTAGAATTCAGCTGTATGGTATAGGAAAAAATAATGAGTGATATGGGAAAATTAAACATGTGTCTGGATAAGAAGGTGGAGAAAGGCTGCAATTACCAGGGTTGAGAAAGGCTGCAATTTCAAGTATAAGAATCAGGATGAGCCTTGTTGAAGGGCTGACTTTTGAACAAAGACTCAAAGGAGGTGAGGTAGTGAAGCAACACTTACATTTGAGGGAAGAGTGTTGCAGACAAAGAGGACAGCATGGTGAGGAGGTAGGATAATACCTAGTAGGTTTGGGGACAGTGTCCCTGGAGAAAATAAGTAAAAGGGAGAGTCATAAGAAAGGAGACCTCAGAGTGGTACAGATCATATTGAGTCATTTGTCAAGGAATTTGGCATTTTCTTTTACTGAGACTTGAGTTTTGTTGAGACATGACACTATTATGTTGTAAAAGATTTACCTACATATCAAAAGATGCTCCACAACACATGTCATCAGGAAATTGCTAATTAAAACAACAATGGGAGACCACACCTATCAGAATGGCCAAAATTCAGAACACCGGCAACATGAAATGCTAGTGAGAATGTAGAGCAACAGGAGCCCTCATTCATTGTTGTTGGAACTGAGAAATTAGTGCAAACACTTTGGAAGACAGTTTGGTAGTTTCTTACAAAACGACATATACCATTCGACAAGCGTACCTTTAGTATTTACCTAAAGAAATTAAAAACATATGTCTACACAAAAACCCACACATCACTGTTGATAGCAGCTTTATTCATAATTGCAAAACTTAGAAGCAACCAAGATGCCCTTCAGCGGGTGAAGCAATAAATTGTGATATATCCAGACACTGGAGTTTTACTGAGCACTAAAAAGAAATGAAAAGCACGATCAAGCCATGAAAAGACACAAAGGAAACGTATATGCCTTTTACTAAGCTAAAGAAGTTGATTTGAAAAGGTCACATACTATATGATTCCAACTAATTTAATAATTCCGAAAAAGCCAAAACCATGGGGAAAGTAAACAAGATCAGTGGCTGCCAGGAGACAGAGGAAAGGGAGGATCGAATAGGTAGAGCACAGAGGAGTTTTAGGGGCAGTGAAACTACTTTGGATGATACTATAATGGTGGATACAGGCCATTTCAAATTTGTCAGATCCAAAGAATGTATAACACCAAGGAGGAACCTTAACATAAGCCATGGGCTTTGAGTGATGATGATGTGTCAATGTAGGCTCATCAATTTTGGCAAAAAGCACCCCTCTGGTGGGGAACGTGGACAATAGGGAAGGTTATATGTGTTTGGGGTCAGGGGGTTCATGGGAAATGTACTATCTGCTCAATATTGCTGGGGACTTAAAACTGCTCTAAAAAACAGTCCACTGGAAAAAAAATTACTCTAGTAGCTACGTTTAAACAGAATACAGTAAGGCAAACACGGGAGCAAATGGATGAATTTAGATGCTACTGCCAGAATCCAGGCAAGAACTGACAAGTGAGTGGCTTATACCACAGATATGGTAGGTAAAAACTGTTCAGAATCGAAATATATTTTGAAAGTAGTATCAGCAAGGTTTTCTGACAAAATGAGTGTTGGGAGTAACACAGAGAGAGGATTCAAGGATGGCTTTCAGTTCTTTTGCCTGAGCAAAAAGAAAACAATGGCAGATGACGTGTGATCTTCAGCTGACAAGTTTGTTGAACAAAACAACTGACATCTTCACTTGGCTGACAATAGATATCTAACTTGACCAAACTTATCTCCTAGTCTTTTCTCTACATTCATTCTTTTGCCTATTTGTCCTTCAGACTATAATAATATATCTCTGAGAATTTCCACTAAGTAAAAGAAATCATCCCCAAATTTGATGTTTTTAAATTATAAATGTTTCTAATACTTTAAATTCATGATCCAGATCTGAAACCGGCTTCGTATGGAGGTGGGGGGCCTAAGGTGCCAAAACACGGAGCAGGACACAGCTCAGAACTTGGAGTATGAAGGTGAATTCCAACCACTGGACTCACAGCTGCATCTGTCCCTGGAAAAAGAAAGATGAAAACTTGTAATCTTTCTAGTGAACATAAAACAGAAGTACATGAACTGCCTGATAAAATCTGACATTTCTTGGATCACTGAAGCAACAGAAAATTATTTGTATCCATGAGAAAAAAAATTACAACCATCTTGCTCTCTGCAGTGAAAGTTAAGTCACTACAGCAAAAACATTGTTCCCATGAAGAGATTATATCATCACTGACTGACCTATCAAGACGCATGCGCAATTTAGCAGCTGAAACTGGAAAGAATATCCTCCTTTGTACATCACAAGACAGAATTCCTCTAAACACTAATGGCATTTCAGCTAATGCACCCATTATGGGAAATGCGTCACTATTTTATATTTATACTTGTAAACTGCAACAAAAACAAATAATTGCTTTAATCATTTTCCTATAATGAATAGTAAAAAGGTTAAGCTAAATGGTGGAAAGCTTGCATTTGGAGTATACGCACAAAATAAAAAGAAGGCATTCCAAAAACTTTTAAGGATTTGAAATCAAAGGTCTTGATTTCTAGATTAATCACAATGCAGTCCATTAAATATTAAAAATATGTCTTTTCTCCCACAAATTGGTCACCTTGAGAGATTATGCACTTCCAATAGTTTTTTTTTTGAAATCTCTTATTAGTATTTTCTTAAAAAGACTGTTTTTGAGTCACACAGAAAAAATCAATAGTAATGTCTTATAACCCCCCATAGATAGATAGATAGATTTTAACCTCAGTATTTACCTACCTTTGAATGACTTTAATAGCTTCTTGCCAAAACAATAGCAACAACCATAAATTTACCTTTAAAGAATAAACTAAATATAGTCTCTGTTTTTGCCTATTAAATTTAATTGGAACAAAACCATGTCAATTTATTTACCTATTTTTTTGTGACTTTTGCACTACCATAGCAGAAGTGAGTCATCCCCACATAGACCATATGACTTGCAAGGCCAAAATTACTTTCTATCTGGCCCTTAGCAGAAAAAGTTTGCTGACTTTCCTCAAAGGAGTAAGATTTCACACCATTGGGAAGTCCCAAAAAAACATGCCACAATTAACAAGAGAATTCAAAGGGCAGCTATATAATAGGTGTAATCTGCATGACTGGGATCTGTACATAGATGACTCAGAGTGATTACTTTGAAGTGATGATGTTATTTTAGCGGCATAGATTTTCATACATTTGCATTTGTTTTATTTCTTATCTCATTGGTTCTCAAAGCAAAGAATAATAATTCAAATATGTGAAGGGTAGTACCATGTTTAGAATATTAATCTCGGGCCGGGCTTGGTGGTTCAGCCTGTAATCCCATGCTTTGGGAGGCTGAGGTGAGTGAATTGCCTGAACCCACGGGTTCGAGACCTGCCTGGGCAACTTGGCAAGGCCTCATCTCTACAATAAATCAAAAAAAATTACTCGGATGTGGTAGCGCGTGCCTGTAGGTCCAGCAGCTCGGAAGGCTGAGGCAGAAGGATTGCCGGAGCCCAGCAGGTCGAGGGTGCGGTGGTCGGGAGCGGCCACTGCACTCCAGTCTGGGTGATGGAGTGAGACTCCAACTCAAAAAAAAAAAACCAAAAAACCAAAAACAAAAAAAAGAATGTTAATCTCACCTCCTGGTTTAGCACTTTTCTTAGAGAGTTATTCACTAATTGAATAACCTACTTTTACACTATTATATAATACTTCTTTACCTCAGTTTTCTTTTATGTAACAAAAGGATAATAATATCTGCCTCTATAAGCACAAGGCTAAAAGAGTATCAGGTGTTTAAAACAAGACTTGGCACACAACAATTACTCATCAAAAATTTATTGTTATTATTATTATTAATATATATTAAGAAGAGAGCTCTATGCTAGAAGTATGCATGTATTTTCTTTTATTTACAATATTATTTTATGATCTCTATGCTTTTAATGGTTAAATAATTTAATCGTTATCATTAGCTATGACACAGAAATTATTAAATGAAAACTATTGAGTTAGAGCCTTTTGTAGTTCATAAGTTTAGGCTGATGTCAGACAATTATGCGGGACTTGATTAATCAGAGTTAACATTGGTAAACTATACACGCTTAGTAACTCCCTCCGTTGTGAACACTGAATACTGAATGCTGGGTATTTTCCTGGTGAATATCTCCTTATGTATTCAATACAAAGTCAAAGGTAACTGAGCTATCTTTTTGCTTGGAAGTGGTTGACCAGATTGACTTGACACATCTATTATCTGAACTAGCTCTAATTTATTTCCACTACTGCCACTACCAATATTGTGCTCCAGGTGATAGGATCTTGACAATTGCTCTCTGTGGTAGGAAAGTTTTATTATCTTCTTACTACAAATTTGGCCATTACTTTTCAACTTATTACAAAAATCACAAGGCATTCCTTTGATAAACATAACTAAGCCAATGTGCTCAGAAAGCTTTTGAAAATCAAACATAGGTTATATCAGTTCTCTATTTTCCTCAAAGCATGTTTACATATAATATGAAATAATTGAGGCGTGAAGGAGCAGGCATTAGCGTCATTTTTTTTAAAATATAAATTAAGAAGCTGAGATAATTTAGTTAAAAAAATGCCAGCAAAAATCCTATAATTTTACCGGAACTGCTGGCTAAAATATTAGAGTTTATTGTTTAAGCTTTTTTTTTTTTTTTTTTGAGTTGGAGTCTCACTCTGTCGCCCAGACTGGAGTGCAGTGGCCGCTCCCGGTCACCGCAGCCTCGACCTGCTGGGCTCCGGAGATCCTTCCGCCTCAGCCTCCCAAGTAGCTGGAACTTCAGGCACGTGCTAACACACCCGGCTAATTTTTTTGATTTACTGTAGAGATGAGGTCTCACCAAGTTGCCCAGGCGGGTCTCGAACCCTTGGGCTCAGGCAATCCACTCACCTCAGCCTCCCAAGGTGCGGGATTACAGCCTGAGCCACTGAGCCCAGCTTGTTTAAGCTTCTAAACCAAATACAATTACTGCTGAGTTTTTTTATAGAGTTCAAATTTCCACATTATTAAGAATCACTCAAATAGACTTCACTTATTTCAACATGCTCCTTCTACTTTCTTCTCTTTTCCTGTCTTTTATTTCATCCCTTTCTCGTCTATATTAGTGACCAAATTGTTCGAATTTGAGTCACAGTTCTACCATCTACTAACTGTGTTGCTTAATCTCTAAGTGTCTTTGTTCAGAATGTTCAGAATGATAGTGAACCTCTCATAGAGTTGTAGGGAAGAATAAATGAGACTAAAGATGTCATGTGTTAGCAAAGGGCATGTGTCATGGCACATGCTCAATAAATGCAAGTCATTATTATCATCATGTCTTTCTATGAAAGTCTGAGAATGAAACGCTCCTTTTATGACCTAGAATTAGTTACAAAATATTTACGTGTAGAAGATAAAACATCACAAAAAATGACATTTATTAAAATTTTTAATATAAAAGACAGAATCCCGGGATACTTGGATGGAGAAGACAGTAAAACACTTAAGGCCTTACTTCTTGTTTATCTCTCTCAAGTACTGTTTTTTTCTCCCCAGCTCACAGCACTCACATTTAATCACTACTGGAAGACTGATATTTCTATTTACTCTGAGAAAAAGAAAAAGAGGAAGATTATCCCTGAAACTGCAGAAGAAATAGGTCAGGGAGATTGTATTATTGATTGTATTACTGAGAGGCAGCATTATCAGGTGATTGGAGAAGCCAAGAATGCAAAGCTAAGCCAAGACATCCCCAGGAGAAGCATCTCATCTGGCCAGCCCAGGGAAGCAGTCTTCTCAGGGAAGGCACAGAACTTTGTTAGGTAGTCTTATAGAGCTGTGGGAACAGAGCTCTGATCCACAGAACTCATGGGATAAAGACAAAGGGACCCTTGTGCAAATGTTATTTGTTCATTAAAAAAAATATGGACAAACAATGGGGTAGTTCCTCTCCTATGTTCTCAAATTCTCTTTTTTCTAATGCATACTCGGTTGTTCTTCTGTCTCAAGTTCTCCTTGTCCTTCTCTCACCTCCCAAACCCCAAACTTTTATCCCTTCATTATCTTTAAATGTCTTACTTCCTGATTTATTAGAGATTTTTATTCAGCTTCACAACTTTATGTTAATAAAACCTTATTTCCATCCTTATTTTTAGTGAATTAAAAAAAACTTTTGTCTTTAGTAAACTCTAGAACTCCTTTGACATGAACTATTTTTCAAATACAAATTAAAAAACAAATAATTAACCTAATAAGCAAAAGCAGAATCCTTTTTTACTCTTAAATCATTTATAATGTCTATCTATTTCATCCTGTCACAATTATATCCTTGGTTTTATAAAGTGGAGAGCAATAATCATAAACAATAGATATTTGGGGTACAGATGGTTATGTGAAAATTTTAATGATTTTCTCTTTTCTTTCTTCTCAAACTTTACTAAAATCTCGAATCTATTTCTTTAAAAAAATCACTTTCTATGGCCCAGTGTGTGCTTTTACTTTTCATTTCCATTGAGTGAGGAAAAAACTGGTTGTAAATCTTCTGTGTTTTCTGTCGAATTTTCTCATAGAAATTATTCCAAAGGCATTATTCAAATAGGCAAGACACTGAGATAAGAAAACATTGAACATACCACCATCATGACCACAGCAACAAAAAATACATTTTCACCTCTAACACAGATACTGGACGAAAACACCCAAGTAGTACTAAATTGTTAGTTTTTGATGGTTGGGAGAAGGGAAGATGAAGATCTCAGAAACTACATCATGTATGATGCTATTTAAGAAGATATAGAGCATTGAATGGACACTTTCTGAGGCTGTAGCAAAGATGGTAAGGGAGAATGTGGTCCAGAAGATGAGTGCAATTCAGGGGAAGATAATAAAGGAAGAAGGGACTATCTAAGAGATGCTAAAGTTGGCTCTGGAAAGAAGAGATGGGTCTAAAGAAAAAAAAGATGATTTTAGAGCTCATATAAAATAAGATTTACATTTTGGAACTTAACATATTTGTTTCTTTAAAGAGTTTCCTTAAACTCTTACTCTTTCTCCTCATCTCTCTGCTTTCTTGACTTTCTTCTCATCTACCCTCTCTTCTTTCTCTGACAATGCCTCCTCCTTATCCCTAAGGGAGGGTATATTCATTTCCTAAGGCTGCCATAACAAAGTAAAACAGACTGGATGGTTTACACAATAGAAATTTATTTTCTCACGATTATGGAGGCTAGATATCTGAGATGAAGGTGTCAGCAAGATTGGTTTCTTCTGAGTCCTCCTTTTGGCTTGTAGATGGCCATCTTCTCCTTGTATCTTCACATGTCTTCTCTCTGTGCTTGTCTGTGAGCTCATCTCTTCTTATGAAGACACTGGTGGTATTGGATTAAGATATGACACAATTGCCTGATTTTAACTCAATTATATATTTAAAGGTCTTATCTTCATATAGAGTCATATTGTGAAGATACTGGAGGTTAGGACTTGTACATATACACTTGGGTGAGAAAGAACTCAACTCATAACAAGAGGTATCAGAAGGATTATTCCTCTCTTTTTGGAGGGTAAAAAACTGCTTTGTAACATACTATTGACATGGAAGGTAACAGTCAAATGCAGTGTCAGGTTCTCTTCTACTGATCCCAATAAATTTTAGAGGAGTCCCTGACTCTAGAATCTACCATTCTGGCATACAGATCCTAAGAGGAAGGAAGACCAGTTATCTGAGCACAGAATCAGCAAAGAGTGAAGAGTCATGATCATTGGCCCAGGAAACACAATTGGAGTCTGAGGTGTTTGCCGAGGTCCCAAGGACCTTATCCAGACAGGAAATCTCATCAGATATTGGGATAGGCTGTGCTGGCAACATCCTCCTTAAATATACTTTATAAGAATACAAAGCAAAATGTTTTCTTTTCACTCTGTAGTATTTCTAATCAAGGAAAATTGGCTACTTGAACCTGGTAATATTGTCACTAATTGTTATCAAAAGAAATGTTCTATTTTATGTGTTTTAACATTAGTACAATTCAATCAACTCTAGTCTCAGATACTCAGTCAAATTTTCCTCTTGGCTCTTCTCTGTTGAAGGCAGCTTTTGTGAGACCCTGAAAGTCATACCTCTGACACATAGGTCAGAAAAGCAGAACTATTTCCACTAATATATTCAACAAATAGTGGTAATAAAGTAAAATAAGTTTGGAGAAAAAAATAGTTTTAGGAGGGACTCAAGGTTACTATATCAAATCTAGTCTTTCCACTAACATGTTTTAAGTGACCCGTTGCCCATATTCTGTATTTAGGAGGAATCATCCTGTCTTCCTGTTGGGAGCCGGCCACGGAGGCCCACTGAGCGTTAGGGATCAGGGAGGGCCGTGGACCTCGAGACCGCTAGGACGTGTTCGAGAGCCGTAGACCCCATTTTCCTCCCCCCTTTGCCATGCAGCACAAGAACAACCTAAAGGAACTCTGCTGGCCTAAGCTGAAGACTCTGTGACTGTGACAGGCATAGCTGACTCTAGAAACCCATTGTTCCTGTTTCCCATAAACTGCGGTTTCGGCCTAGGTATTAGATATAATTCAAATTCAGGTCACATTTGGGAGCCTTTTATACAGTACAAGCTTCTTTATAAGATTTAAAAGAATATTTATAGAATTAGTATATACTTAGGGAGAGCTGTTTGCAGCTTTTCAATGGTGAAGATGATTTTCGAGAGTGGCCCAGCACAGAGTTTGGGTTGGGCCACATTCCTGAGAGCCCAGCACGTACTTTGGACTGGGCTGCATTCTTTTGGGCCAACTTTAGCTACAGTTAGTGTAAGGTCTTTTTTCTACCTGTTATAGAAATTGAATTTATTTTATTCATAGAAGGTATTGTAGAATAGGTCATGCTACGAATCGTGTTAGTTCAAACATAATCAATCATAATATATTTAGGTTTAATAAGAATATAGTTAACTTTAGAAATGTCATTGTCTCCACTTTCTACTATCGAAGTTTTCGCCTTAGTACATTTCCAATTTACATTTAGGTTTTAGAAGCTTTGCTGCTGCTAATCAACTTTATATATTAGAATTAAGAATTGGAAAACTTTCATAGAAATTAGGATAGACATATAAGACTTTGGAATAGCCATTTTGTTAAGAGATTGTAGTCTATTGTTCCAAAAGGTGGCCCACCGTGGACCTTGGACTGGGCCACATCCTGTAGGGCCCAGTGTGGTCTTTGGACTGGGCCACATTCTTTAGGAAATTGGCTTAAGCTATAATTAAGAGCTTCTGTAGCATTGTATAAGTGGTAGAGTTTAATTTAGTCGTCATGGGTATTGAGTAAGCTTTAGAAGTTATTGATTATCAGAACATCATTAGACTAGTAAGGATAGTTACAGTGCTTTTGAAGAACATTAACTAGCAAAGGGAACAATAAGACAATCTTGGGGTTTGTTCCTCCTCACACCTAAGCATCTGGTGCGTAGGGGATGCCCCCCCGCACCTGGCTTTGTGTTCACGTGAAAGACTTGTGAGACTGCCTGTGTAAAATTTGGGGATAAATACCTGCTGTAACTTTCAATAAACGGCTTCTGCTCATTTCACTGAACAGTTGTCCACTTTCTTTCTTTCTCTTTCTTCCTCTTTATATCTATCCTTCCATCTTTCTTTCTTTTAATATCTATCCCTACAGATTCGCCGACGCCACCACATCTTCCAAGGGACTCCCCAAAACTTTGCAGGGGCTGGCCCCCTGCATCTTCCCTTTTGTATTCAAGGGCTGACAGAAAATCCAGAAACCCTGCATCATTTTTTCTGAAGACTTTTTTTTACAAAATGTATTTTAGATTTGAGAGGTACACATGTGTATTAACATATGATGTGGTGGTGAGGATTGGGTCTCAGATGGCTCATTCACTACATGGTGAACACTGTATCCTGTGGGTAGTTTCTGAACCCTAACACCCCCAACTCCATTGTTGTTCCCAGAGTCTATTATTTCCATCTTTGTGACCATGTAGATCCCACATATGAGTGAGAACATGTGGTGTTTGGTTTTCTGTTACTGGGTCAGTTTACTTAAAATGATGATCTCCAGCTCGATCCATGTTGCTGCATAAGACATGATTTCATTCTTTTTTGTGGCTGCCTAGTATTCCATAGTGTATATATACCACATTTTCATTATCTACTGATTGGTTGATGGCTATTCAGGTTGATTCCACATCTTTGCAATTGTGAATTGTGTTGCAATGAACATGCTGGTATAGGTGTCTTTTTGAAAATATAATGACTTCTGTTCCTTAGGGTAGTTACCTACCTAGAAGTAAGATTGCTGGATCAAAGGGTAGATCTACTTTTAGTTCTTTGAGTAATCCCTACACCACTTTCCAAAGAGGTTGTACCAATTTATACTCCCACCAACAGTGTATAAATGTTTGCTTTTCTCTGCATCCGCACCAGCATCTATTGCTTTTTGATTTTGTAATAATGGTCATTTTGTTGGGTGTAAGGTGGTATCTCATTGTGATTTTAATTTTAATTTCCCTGATTATGAGTGATGTTTAATAATTTTTTCATGTTTGTTGGCCATTTGCATATCTTCTTTTGAGGGATGTCTGTTTATGTCATCTGCCCACTTTTTAAAGGGATTATTTGTTTTTTTCCTACTGGTTTGTTTGAGTTCTTTGGAGATTCTGGATATTAGTCCTTTGTCAGAGGCATAGTTTATGAATATCTTCTCCCATTCTGTAGGTTGCCTAGTTGCTTTGTTGATTATTTCTTTTGCTGTACAGAAGCCTTTTAGTTTAATTAAGTTCCACTTATTTATTTTTGTTTTAGTTACATTTGCTTTTGGAGTTTTAGTCATAAATTATTGGCCTAGGCTTATGTCCATAAGAATTTTTCCTAAGCTTTCTTCTAGAATTGTTATGATTTCAGGTCTGATATTTAAATCTTTAATCCATCTTGAGTTAATTTTTGAATATGGGATATGGGGAGAAATAGGAATATATTTCATTTTCCTGCTTGTATCTATTCAATTTTCCCAGATCAATTGTTGAATAGGATGTCCTTTCCACAGTGTGGTACTAATACAAGAGCAGACACATGGACCAATGGAATGGAATAGATGATCTAGAAATAAACCTAAATACCTACAACCAACTGATCTTTGACAAAGCAGACAAAAGCCTATTTCATATTCTAATATGTCACCGATGTGATTTAAGAGATTTCTCTTTTATTTTTTTTTTGTTTTTTAGTCTCAAGAAATGTGGGTGTTTTATTTTTATCTCTTTAGTTTTTCTCTTCCTCTTCTGAACAGTGACTGAGGAAAACTCCAAAGTGAAGTACAGCCCCATAACCTTGGTGTGGGTGTAGGCATATGAATCCCACAGTAGTTGGACTCAGCCCCAAGCTGTGAGCACATACTTTGTGGAGGTTGTGGAGGTAGATGCTGCAGTTTTGACTCTCACCTCCCTCTGTAGCCACAAAAGTTAGTGATTCTCTAACTTCTCATTTAGACAGCAGCTTATTCTTATAGAAGTATTAGGGAGAAAGAAACATTTGTCTGGAGAAGTGAAGGTATAATGCCTATCCAACAGGGGAGGTAAATCCGATGTGAGTCCATGTTTCAGGCTGCCTTAAAATATCGACTTCCTAAAATTTACTTCCTGAAATACTAATTAAGAAGTCACTAGAGATCACAAAGATCACCACTTCCTGAATTACTCTTAGATATCTTGTTTTGGAAAGGAGAAATAGGAATGATAGAATGCACAACTCTGACCACAATATTCACATCAAAGATTGTGTAAATGGCTGTTCACTGCCTGTACAATTCTTGGGACAGGATTGATAAGTATTGGGTGAGACAATCTGACTCCCAACTCACTGAAGGCTCAAGAAAAGATAAATGGGAAAGGGCAGATGAGCCTGTGGCCTTCAAGATGGGCATTAGGAAGAGAACAAAATTAGCATTTGCTAAATACTTCTTTAGCAAAATAAGATTCAGAAGTTAAAACGGTAGAATTGGAAGGAAAGGATAGAACAAGAATTGTTATGAATAATAAGATTCAGAAGTTAAAACGGTAGAATTGGAAGGAAAGGATAGAACAAGAATTGTTATGAATATTCTGGAGCACAAGCCTTACCACTGAGGAATTGGCCTATGAAAATGTCTAGATGTTCAAATAAAGAGGTTGTACTTAGTGCTCAGAGATGAATTGTCTAGGCCATGAGTATCCAGCCCACATTTTCATTGGTTCCCTACCCACAATTCTGGACCTTTTGAACTTGATTGGTTGACTTGTAACAAGATTTTATATATGTATATTTACCTAGTTGAGTGAAAGAAGTGAATAACATCCTTTAATAGAAATAATAACTACCAAGTTGATATTTAGAAATTAGAGATAACAACTGAAAAATCCACAATCTACTGCTTAGAATTTGATAGATGTAAAATAAATTGTGATCATATTATTTTCTTACCCAGTTTTTTTTTCCTATTCAGAATATTTTCAGAGTAATATAGAAAATGTGATTCTAATGCCAGGTGCTCAGTGCTAGCACATGAAGATTATTGAGATAGTATGTTGGTCACTTTGATCACTACTCCCACACTCATAACTGTTCAGGGAAGTTCAAGAGCATATATGTAAACCACCATGCAGGAAATTTTAAAACATTAGATAAATGAGGCTATAACCATGACACACAAATTTGTTGAAAAAATTGTAACAGTATAACATGTAGCTGAATAACTTACTTAAATTAAAAAACAGAATTTTCTAAAGATTCAAGGGAATCTAGTAAAGGTCTCCCTCAAAGAAGGGCTAAGAAGACCAGGCTGCATTTTCCACTTTAGAAACTCAAGTTCATATTAAAGAAGCAAAATTGCATTTATTTATTAAGCATCTCTAGTTAAATAAATAAAAAATAGACCAACTTACTATATTGATGCCTTTGACACATATTTTTGCCAGAAGATCAATGACCCTATTTCTTCTATGCTCTGTGGAAAGTGTTTTTGACTTTAGGAGAAAGAACTACTGTCACTGGAAACTTTAATTGGCCTTCCCAAAATAGCCATTTCCCAAGTTGATAATGTGTTGCCCTTGCTAAGTAATGATTTTTAAAGAAAACAAAAAAGCCAATAGTAAATATAAATACGAAATCTTAGAGTACTAACTGTAGATGTTAAAGCATTTTCATTTATTTTACTCCAATTTTTATTTAGCTGTTATTTTTTTTCAGGGCACATCCTGCTCCATCTATTGAAAATCTCATGCTAGTCTAAGTTTCTGGAAAACAACTGTTCATCTCCATTAAACACTCTTGAGGCAACTGGAGTGTGTAATGCAGTACCTTAGAGTACAGTCTCTGGATGAGAACAATGCTTAACATGAAGAAATAATCAATTATGACCTCCCAGATCAGTAAGTGATTATTTTTTCTACCTACAGAAATCAGTGATTGTTTTTCTGCATAGGCTGGCAGTTACAAATAACTTGAAGACCTTGTTTTTCTCCATTTCTTACCTCTTGATGCAAATTGAAAAATGAAGGGAGAGACATGGTTTTCAAAATGGTATTGGAAGCTGGCAGGATCAAGAGGATGCTCCTGTGTCTGGGGGGGAAGGACATGAGCATTGACATTCCTCTGCCCAATTTCAGAGTAATTAAATATTCTGCATTGTCAACAGACATTCTGGAAAGTATGGATCAGCATTACTTGAAATGAGTTTTAAGTAAGGCTTTAAAAGCTTATAAGTGAAATTATAAATACAGGTCAAGATAGACTGATACCCAAAACTCAGAGATGCTGAGTTAACCCTACCACCTTAACCCTACCACTCTCTTGGAGTTTCCAATCCTGCGTATCTCTTCTCTTCTTTTTGTTGGTTGAAAAAATGTTGAGTCGGTTTTCCAAAACACATTTTCTTTCTTCTGGGGTCTCTTTTTTCTGTAATTTTCTTCCTTAAACTCCCTCTTCAGGGCATGGCTTTGGGTCTCCAATAAGCCATGGCTTGTTCTAAGTTCACAACTTGCTTTTCAGAGAATAGTTTCTCAATTCACCACAAAATCACAAAGCTGCAAAGAGGAGTCCAGAAGTGTGCAGACAACTCACCATAAATGGGGTCCAAGTCTCCAACAGCAAAAATGGCCAGGGTGCGGCTTTGGGAATCAGTTCGGGATCTCTTCAGCCAGCACTGGAGGCAGAAGAACACTGCCCCACTGAGCAGAGCCACCAAGAAGATCAGCAGCAGGAACCTGACACCAAAAGTAGCAGAAGAGTGAGGCGGAGCATGTGAAGAAGTTAAGAGCTTCTGTTACTATCTTGAAAGGCGGCAAGGACTCAGCTAGACTGACTGCAAACAATTTGAGATGTGGAATTTCTTAAGCAATTCCTCTACCACCACTCCTACATTCTTACTGATCCTAAAATATTATTTGTGCTCAGAGCAGGTCGATCTTTCCAGGTGGTAATTATCATTTTTTTCCTTGAAAATTGGAAAATTGGAGGTTTTTTTTTTTTTTTTTTGAGTAGGAGTCTGACTCTGGAGGGTTATTTTTAAAAGCGGTGTCTTAATTTATCCATCAATTCTTCTTTTCATTCAGCTATATATCCATTCATTCAACTAGTATTAAGCAACTGAATTTTACATGTTGGAGTTAGGGACTCAAAGGTAGACAAAATGTAGTCTCTGCCTTTCATGAACTGACCATCTAATGGGGAGAGCTGACAATGTTAAGTTTGGTAAATACTAATGTAAAGATTTAAGAGGCTAAATTTTCTGAAGGTTATCTCATAGATAAGGTAGCAGTCTTATTTTGAATGTAGCAGTCTTATTTTGAATGACTTTTAAGGACAGAAATAAAATTAGTGAAGAGTCATTTTAGGGAGATTTCACAAGAAAGACTATTTTTTTCATTAATGAGCTTTAATTCCAGAACAAACTCTTATTCTTAAACATAGTGAGTTCTCAGTCACAGATACATTTTCTTTAAGCGCATGGCCCCCCTCTCCAATTTAGTAGAGGTAAATCTACCCTCTCTCTCTCTGATCTACTTTCTTTTCTTTTTTTTTTTTTTTTTTTGAGTTGGAGTCTCACTCTGTCGCCCAGACTGGAGTGCAGTGGCCGCTCCCGGCCACCACAGCCTCGACCTGCTGGGCTTCGGCGATCCTTCCGCCTCAGCCTTCCGAGTAGCTGGAGTTACAGGCGCGCACTAC
>NW_007258460.1:7186-35929 GCF_000164805.1 Carlito syrichta | reverse complement strand
CTCAGGCAATCCACTCATCTCAGCCTCCCAAAGGCGCGGGATTATAGGCTGAGCCACCGAATCCGGCTGATCTACTTTCTGAATAAATTTTCTCTAGCCTAAAAAAAATAATGTGAGTTCTCTGTCACAAGAAATGTTTAAGTAACACTAGTCAACAAACTAAAGGTGATATTTTTATATTGATTGGTATGACCCTTAAAATTCCCTTAAGCTATTTGACTTCATGTGCCATCTCAAGTTATTTGGGACAAAAAATGTGTATATTCCACCAAATGTCTTATAAAATAAATCGAGAATATTCTTACCAGATATACCAGTCACTAAGGTGTTGATCATAATTTACACACCTGATAATAAAGGAAGAGTAGTTACTGATGGAACGCTCAATGGCCAAAGCATATTTCTTTTGGACAATATAATTTGTACTGATCACACTTGTTTCCCCAGAGCAATCAACTGCTTATTCCCATACCAACCTCCCTCCTCCCACTCAACCTATTTAAGCAAATGTTTACTATATGCCTACTCCATTCAAGGCACTGAGAATACAGGCAACCACAAAACTGTTAGAAAGGCATATAAAAAGATAATTGCACTATAATAGTCTTGATTCTAGAATTACAAATATGGTCATACATTGAGAAGTCAAGGACTAACTCTTCAGGGCAACATGTCATAGGAATTAGGCAGCTAACCATTCCACTACTCTGTTTATTCAGACATCTAGAGTCCTGTAAAACCCAAGTTGTCCAGGAGTTTATAACATCTGTTAACCTTTAATATCTTGGTATGGAATAGCAGACATTTCCATTCGTTGTACTCTGATTGGACAATTAGTGAGGAAAGAAGTTAAGCAAGGGGGAAAATGAATGAAGGCTGCCACACGTATCATTTTCCAAGGAGTCAGAAATTAATTCCTTCAGTCAGGATGGTCAAATCATTTGTGTATCTAGCCACAACTCAATCATTCCTGAGGTAGGTTTAAAAAGATCACACAAAAACACAGTTCTCAGCTTGATTTTCAGGAGATTTGACTTGCCAAGTGTAGAGACATATGTGTTATTTATTTTAGAGTCCCTCACTTTGTATATTTGCTAATGGGCTTTTTTCATAGCTCAATATGTGGGCCACTGTTAAGGTATTCTGAGCTTGAACGGTGAAAATCTGTTCATCACAGCCGGATATGCTTCTGTGATGGAGTTATACTTAATCATGTCTTCTACAGCCCTTGTTAAAATAACACTCAGTACTTTGCAGCTTGAAAGCATTCATAAATGTCAGAAATTTATTCCTTCTTGTATCCCTGAGGAAAGTGTGTCAGGCTCATCATCAGACTATTCAGAAATGACTCAACACATGTGAGATGTCACCTTAAAATTTTTTACCCCTAATATTTTAGACAAAACCAATCACTCAGACTATATGCTTCTATTTTTATGTTTGTTTGTTTGCTCTTTTTTTTTTCTTTTTAGCACAAAGCGGGCATTAAAATATTAAAAATGTAGTATTCCAGGACATTCTCTTGGTGTCCTGGCCCAATAAAAGACCAGAAGATTCTTGTTTTTGAATCTTGACATCTAAGTTCATGGCCAGGAGTGTGGATTATTTCACCTCTCTCCTTTTGCTTCTCTTTTTTCCATTTAAAAATAGCCCACAAGCCAGGCTCGGTGGCTCAGCCTATAATCCCGCGCCTTTGGGAGGCTGAGGTGAGTGGATTGCCTGAGCCCGCGGGTTCAAGACCCACCTGGGCAGCGAGACCTCATCTCTACAATAAATCAAAAAATCAGCTGGGCGTGGTAGCACATGCCTGTAATTCCGGCTACTTGGAAGACTGAGGCAGAAGGATTGCTGGAGCCCAGCAGGTCGAGGCTGTGGTGGCCAGAAGCAGCCACTGCACTCTAGTCTGGGTGACAGAGTGAGACTCCAATGCAAAAAAATAAAATAAAATAGCCCACATACTTATATTTAAAGTCAATTATAAGTATTAGCTATCTCATTTTAATCACATGAAATATCTTTTGTATCTATTTGGGTCTTTAATTTTTTTCAGCAGTGTTTTGTAGTTTTCAGTGTACAAGTTTGTCACCTCCTTGATTGAATTTATTCCTAAGTATTTTATTCTTTAAAAAATTTGTATTTTATTATAGATATGCGGGGTACAAGTAAGGGTTAAATACATAAGTAGGCTGCGTGCAGATGAAGTTTGGGCTTCTGGACCTCACTTTCCTTGGTAGTAGGCCAGGTGCCCTTTGTGTTGTCATGTGCTACCCCACTTTCTACCCTACTTCTTTCCCTTAGCAGTGCCCAGCAACTGCCGATCTCTTACTTGTGGTAGTGTGACTACAGTTCAGCTCTCACTTATGAGGGAGAACATGCAGTATTCAGTTCTTTGTTTGTGTGACATATCACTTAGTATGATGGTGTCCAACTCCATCCAATTTGATGCAAATTCCATGATTTTGATCTTCCTTACGGCTATGTAATATTCCATCATGTATATGTACCACATTTTCTTTATCCAGTCCACTTTCACTGGCAGCAGGGTTGGTTCCATATTTTTGCTATTGTGAATAGTGTAGCAATAAACATGTGAATGCAGGTGTCTTTTTTGTAGAACAATTTATGTTCCTTCAAGTATATTCCCAGGAGACGGATTGCAGGATCATACAGAAGGTCAATTATTATTTCTTTTAAAAATTTCCATGCTGCTTTCCAAAAAGATTGAACTTGCTTACATCTGCACCAACAGTGTAGAAGCATTCCCTTTTCCCTGCACCCATATCAGCGTCTGTTATTTTTGACTTATTAATGATAGCCGTACTTACCAGAGTTAGGTGGTATCTCTGTAGTTTTGATTTGCACTTCTCTGCTGACTAGTGAGGATGAGCAATTTTTTCATGTGTCTGTTGGCTGCTTGTATGTCTATTTTTTGAGAAGTGTCTGTTCATGTCCTTTGCCCTCTTTTTAATGGGGATTCACTTCATTTACGTTCCTTGTAGATCCTGTATATTAAGCCTTTGTCAGATGTATAATTTGCAAATATTTTCCCCATTCTGTGGACTGTCTCTTTACTCTCTTGATGGCTTATTTCACTGTACAAATCTTTTCAGTTTAATGAGGTACCACTAGTCTAGTTTAAAGAGACTGGTATTGGTACATAGGCACATAGAACAATGGAACACAACAGAGATTCCAGAGGCAAAAATATAGTCTCTTAACCAATTCATCTTTAACAAAGCCACCAATAACAACAACTAGGGAAAGGAGGCCATATTTAGCAAATGTTGATGGGAAAACTGACCACAAGCAGAAAAATGTAACTGGACCCATACCTATCACCCCCATATACAAAAATCAACTCAAAAAGGACCTAAATGTAAAACCTTAAACTATAAAAATCATAGAAAAACACATAATAAATACCATTATGAACATCAGAGTAGGCAACAGATTCTTGACCAAGACCTCAAAAGTGAATATCATTTTGTTTCTTAAATCTAATTTTTGAGCCACTCAGTATTCATTCCTGTGCTAACAATTATCCAAGCAGACTTTTTTCGTTTTCGCTTTATGAGCCTGTGCACCCTCTGGTGGAGGTTCTGGTAAGTAATAAAATGGCTGGAAACAGTTAGCTGGAGAAATGCAGTGATCATGTAATTTCAGAATTGTAGGCACCTTTTGCATCATTTACTTCACATTTAGGATTTTACATACTGGACAACTGAGACTCAGGATGGAGGAAAAATTTTTTAAAAAGCACAACAAAACTGAAGTCACCAGCTGATCAGAGAACTTAAGCTAGAATATGGGTCTTCTGACTCCATGTGCTTCCCTCCCTCCCTCACCATCACTTCCATTTATTTCTCAAATTCAATTTTTAAGCAGAAACTTTTTGAATTCTTCAGAGCATGTGACAGTGTTCCAATGGCTCAAATATTAAATGCAAGATCTTCAGTGCCGAAAAAGTTCATTTTTGGAAATGAGGTTATTTGTAAAGACAATATATTAACTCATGCAGATCGTTTCTCCCAAAAGGCTACTCCCTCCGTGGTCTGCCTACCTACGTTGTCTTGTGGTCATTTGTCAGTGCTCACAGTTTCCCTCCCCTCTCCTACTCCACTCAGGTCTTATAGCTGTTTTTGTAAAAGTCTTGGTTGAATAGGATCCCACTCAGTGACACTAAAGAAACTCGTGCCTTTCCATTTTAAGAATGCCTCTTGTAATTAGGTCATAGTAGATTTTTTTTTTAAAAAAAGAAAATAAGGTTATTACTCAGGATTTGGTCAAATTGGGATGATGATGCTAAACAGAAAAAAAAGAATGTCAGAGAGAAGTGAGATCTGACTGTAATGATGAAGGAAGACTTTTGAAATGATAGGAATGTTCTAGAAGTAGTTGTGGAAGAAGATCATTTTTGTCTCTACCAGAAAAGCTGGTGCCTTTTTTAATTTGGATGTTGTGGAGGTGATTCCTGCTCTACATGGGTGGTTAGCTGAGTTGATCTTCATTATTCTTTTCCATGCTGTGAATATGTGGAGTTCAGATTAACTATAAATTCATTAATTTGATACATCCAAGAAGAAATCTGCAGAGTTGCTCCATTGGATTCTTTGTTACAATCACCCAGCCTTTTCTAGGCCAAGCACCCTTCTAAACCATGTGTATAACTTCATGCGAAATAACATGCTTTCAAACTGACTGAAGTAAAATGTAGGGTCACACTATTGTCCTTTTTTACAATTGGGAAAACAGTCATAGAGAGGCAAAAAAATGCACAAGATACCACAGCTGGAAATGGCAGAGGCAGGTTTTAAACCTAGATGGTCTGGCTGTAGAGTTCCTGTCTCTTACCATGATGTAAAACTGTGACTGGGAATAGTAAAACCAGCTCTAGTCTCATATTGTTATGTGGACTGTCATCTATATGCCTCCAATATTCCGTGTTTCAAAATTATTAAAGAAAATGCTAAAAATACAAAACAACAACAACAACAAAAAAGTGTAGTAATGAAAGCCTGGAGAAGATCAGACAAAGAGAATAGGTCAAGAGTGAGATCAGTTTGTAAATTGAATGTTGTGAATCCCATATATAAAATTTGAGCTGAACTCCAGATCTGGCTTAAGCTTTCTAGCAGTTAATAGGATGAGAGTGAGAACTGGTTATGTGGTGTCCTCTAATGTTAATAAAACAAACAGAATTACTCACCAGCTGTACAACTATTCCTGGTATGGAAACCAGAGAAAAATTCAAACTACGAGAACTCATAAAGAGAGCAGTGAAAACAATAGGAACAATGCTTTTCACAGTACTCCTAACATAAATGCAATAGCAAATTTCATGTTTTTTCTTTAAAAAAAATTATTCTTCAGCATAGACCAAAACCAATAAGACTACAGTGTATAGAGGAAGGGATGGGAATCAAATATTACTACACAGAAGCAAACCAGTCATAAAGTCTTATCGAAGACTGAATGAACTACATATCCCTCAGATATTTCACCAAATATATAGTTAATTAACTGTTGGATATATGACATAAATTTGTGGTTAAAATTCTGGGTTTGGGAATCAGTCCTAAGTCTGAATCCAAGTTCTGGCTCTTAACTTGCTTGCCTACTCTTGAGCAAACTATTCAATGTCACCAAGCCAAGTAAGACATAGTATATCATTACAAAATCTACTAATGAATTTGATTTACAGACTCTTTTATATCTGCAGTCATATTTATTTTTGCAAGTCAATCTTTTTATGTACATACATGCACATCAGTGTACTTGATTATTTATGGAAAGGTAAATGAATTAGAGGTATAATGAGGGGAGCTCAGTCATATACAATAAATTACTTATAGTATTTAAATTTATACAAAGACAACACAGCAATTCATTGTTCATACTATAAATGCAGTAGCTTTTATAAAAATAAAATGAGTATATTAGAGCTGAAAAACAATAGTCTTGTGTTTCAAAACACATTTAAATAAGAATAATTATTGATTTATTTTTTAAAATAGAAATTGTATGCAAATTACTCGGCACAATTCTTGGAACATAAAAGTTGATTAATGTTTTTATTTCTGGCTAATGAGGATCTTCCCCACCATGATCTCCAGTGAGGCAAGCCATTTTCCACATTTTTCCTTTTCTACTCCCTTGCATCTAATCCAAGTCTCCCTTTTCTGTGTCTATTTTGCATGTAAACTTAGGGCAAGTTACTGTCCTTTTATGTTTCCATTTCTAATAGACATTTGGAGTAAATCATCCTTATGGACCGCTTCCCCTGTAGTCTACCATGTTTGTGTTACTCTCTGGTAGCAGTGCTGGTTAAGTATAAATATGCTCGCTTGGCTGGGTGGCATAATTTAACAGAAGATAATGTCTCAAATTAAAGAAGTGATTCTAAGCTGAAAATCTCTTGAATAAGTATAGGTCAAGAACAAGTATTTTGTTCCTGGGGGGAATTTCTACTCTCAGAAAAAAATATGCCTTTCATTATAGACTCATCCAACTAGCATTGTCTTGTGACAGCACAAGAAATCTTTTATTGTGTCTATCTTCAGTACATTTATTTGTCTTATACTACCCCCTTGCATGCCCAGCCACTCTCTTGCCTTCTTTGTCTTTATTTTCTGCTAACTTGCATCTTATTTAAGGCAGTCTCCTATATTTACTCAAAACAATGGTATTAAATGACAGTAAACATTACTGACACTCAGATGCAAAATGATATAACCAAAAAACGGTCATACTCAAACACCAGTTGAAATTCTGCTATTAATTTTCTCTCTCTTTCTCTCTCTCTGAGCATCAATTTTTTTAAGTGAAAAGGAGACCAGTAGCCTCAGTGACTTGAAAGTCAGTATAAAATTTCCTTAATACCATATTTTCTTGTCATGGTGATTAACGAGTTAGATTCATCATTTAAAATCCTTTCCGATGACTAATTTCTTTATTCTACTATTCTGGTCAAAAGCAGAAGATGAGGAGGCAAGATGATGGTAGCTATGAAAGCCAGAGTAAGGTGAGCATAGAAACAATCAAAAACAAAACTCTGTTATGTCATAAACTTCATAAGACAGAGCAAATAGACAGATCAAAAAATAATGTGAAGAAATGGCAAAACGCTGAAGAGTGGTACAAATGTAAAGAGTAGATTGTCAACAATGAAACAGTGATCCACCAGAAACGCAAATAATTCCAGGGCCAAGAAAATATCACACCTAGAATGGTCTCTTTCTCTAGATCCAGTGCCCAAGAGACCTTGGGTTTGAGGATGCCAGGAAATAATAACTGAAAATTGCTGGCTTGCAGTAAGGGCTGCATTCAGGAGGAGATAGTGCTCAGCAAAGATGATTTTCTGACACTTGCACTAAGTCACAGTGCATTACAGTTATCATTAATCATCAGCAGTATTATTAATGGCACCCTCTCCCATTGCCTGAATAGAATTCTGAGAACCATTATATCTACAGCACAAAAAAGTGAGAAAGTTAAGTCAGTTATTCACAAAATAAATATCAAAAGCACTTTGAAATACACAAGAATACAGGTTAGAATTTTGGTTAATTTGCTTATATGTGAAACCTAGTTCTTCAGAAAACTGCCTCCCATCATCTCTGTGACTTATGAGTGTGGATGCATTCGTCAAGGACATCATGATTCTTTCATAAATTAAAAATATCGAGAAATCAAGTACACCCCTTATTTATTTAACAAAACTCATCTTAATAAAAATTATCTTTCCTGTTTTCAGAAAAATTGGGCTATCTACATTTAAAAACTATTTTTTTTCTTACATGATTCTAATAATCATCAGAAACTCATCTGGGGTTTTTCAAATAACTTGAGCCTTTTTATTCTTTTTATTTTTAAAATGCTAAATAAAAACATGAAGCTTTTTGCAATTTACTTACATTTCATTTTCTTCACATGGTAAGTCCGAGAGCACCAACTGAAACATATGTTTAGAACAATAAAATCCAAACATCTCATCAGTCTAATCCTTTAATACAAGCAGTGCCTAGAGACAATGTGGGTTTATATCATTTCGTTTGCTTTTTTTAATTAAAAGCTCTGTAGCAGAGTTTATTGTTGGTGCACAGAATTTTAATTGAAAAAAAAATCTCTGGATAGATTATTAAGCTCAGCAGTGACAGAAAATATATATTGTGAACCAGATTCCTATCCTATATATCACTATAGTTGGATTTCACAACACTTTTTATTTTTTTCATAGGCAAATTTTGCTTGCTCTAAAGACCTTTTGTGCACCTTGCATTTTTTGTTTTCACATTTTAGCTAAAGGACAGAGGTTCATTATTTGTGAGTGTTGTTTTCATGCAAAGAAACCAGGTTCCAAATATGTACTGGAAAACAGAAGTCAATCCTATTAGCATTAATGGGTGCTAAATATATGCCTAAAGAAGTGACCTTAACCTGCTGTAAAGCTAAGGATCATTTAAGGTCACATGATATTCCCGTTGAGATTTACAATCTTCTCTTTATCAAAGAAGTTGGAAAAAGTAATCACCTTGACTGCTTTGTTTGAAAAGACCCAGAACATAAACATTCTAAAACTATTATATTAGTTATCTGTGTTGAACCCCATAGATTACAACATCTTATACCCACAATCACAAGGGGAAAATGTACTTCTTTCTGAAGATTTTATTTGTTTGTGTGTTTGTTTGTTTGCTTTACTATTTGAACTGAGACTCCTTCGTTGTACAATGAAGAAATCTTTCATTGTTATTTACAAGATAGCTCTAAAAATTGGATTGATGAGGTCAGTTGAAGAATTTATTTTCCTGGACTGTAACATGCAAATAAATCACAAGTAAGAAGTTACAAAATGTAAAGTGATAGATTTGGGATATTTTGTGTGAGACATGTCTTTTTCCCTCTTAATCTCAAATGCATCTTCTTCAGCACCTCGTATTTACTCCACCAAGTTTATCTGGGCAAAGAGATTTGTGGAGTTGCAGATGGAGCCATAAATTGGACAGCAGAGAGCATGGTAATGAACAATTTATAAGCACAGAATATGGGTTGCATTCTTTTTGCTAGAATGCTACAAATAAATTTGCATACTAACTGAGAGGAAAATGAACATTCACATTTTGTCCATAAAGTAAGTTCACTTATGAGTCGATGGAATCATTTGGGATTTAGCTTAAGAGATAAACAAATAAAGACAGCATTTCACTTTTAAGTCACCTCCTAGTCTTTTCTGTGTGTTGTTGTAGCCTCGCAGGAGTACAGGGTGTTATGTTATTAGCATCACACTGGCAATGCATTAGCTGTCAGACTTCCAGGTTACTATGAAGTGGCAAGCAAAATAATCTTAATATAGTTTAGATCTAAATCTTTCAGATACATTGTATTCAAGTGACACAGATAGGGGAGATACAGGGATTAATCAGAAAGGGATGCTGAAGCTGGAGAATCAAAATAAGTCTTAAAATGGTTCTTCATACACCAGTCAGCATTGAAAAACTGTCAAGCATCAAGTGTGGTTACAGGCAACAGTAAACATGCCTAAAATTAATCCAGCCATAGCATTTAGCTCTGTGTCAATAGCACTTTTGAATTAAAAAAAAAAGTATTTACAGCATAGCAAAGTTAAGCAAAGGTTAAATTTGCATCACATTATTGCAATAGCAATAGAACTAATTAAGAAGAAATAAGACTAATGTCACGGACATTTTCTTTTCTGTATCTCTGACCAATGAATACAATAAATTATAAGATGCTGGTAACACTTTCTTGAAAAGAAATATTTTAAATATAGAAATAGTTAAGCTATCCAATGAACAAATCTATAGCAAATCAAATTCTCAGAGTACCTCTGAAAATCTTTTCCCAGAAAGAGAGCTGGTTACCTGGAATAGGGGAAAACACAAAATTCCTGTTGTTGAGATCACAGATGCGACACTGAAGGGCCTGGATCTTGACATACTTAAACAACAATCTGCTCAGAATAGTGGCTTGATGATTGTTTATCTCCCTCTTTTTCTGAAACTGTTAGCTTCTCTATAAGTTATGCTTCCTACAGGGCATGCATTTACGATGGCTCCTTGTGACTAGCTGAATGCATGTTGGGGGAAGGAATGTTGGGTGCATGCTCACAGGTAATAAGAGTCCAAGGAATTTAAGTTTAAGGTCAGAACCTAGGTACTGTTTGTCAAAGCCTTTAAAAGTAGGGACTGTAAATGCTGACTTGCAAAGCTAGCTGGCTGCTTAAATACCTTTCAACATTCAAGTGCATGCTTTATTCTAGGGACTTTCTGCTTTTATTATTTTAATAGCATTTTCTGTGTGGAACTTTATTCAGTTTTCTTTTCTTTGTTGATCCCTAGCACTCTTCCTTTTCCTACATATCATTTTCAATTCCAGGTCTAACCCAAACTTAAGCATAAGCATAAAGCTTTCTCTGTTTCATAATGATGATACCCCTCTTTTAAACAGGATATATATCAATGTTTATTTTAATAAAACAATTATAATACCAATACTGACCAAAAAAATGCAAGAATATTCAGGAAAATTCTGAAAAAGAACAAATAAGAGGCACTAAACTGTTGTATATTAAGAGACCTTTGACTATGGTAATTTACAAAAACGGGTACTGATGCATGTAAACAGTAAGACAAGTATAGCACAATAGAGAGTTTGGAAACAGACATAAATAAACAGAGATTTATTTAAGCTGCCATTTTAAGTCAGTAGGGAAAAGATGAATAGGGAACGGTGAAGAACTGAATAATTATGTGGAAAGAAGGTAAAAAATGATTTCTAAAATGCTTAACCTCAGTCATAGTTAGGTAAGTGTATTTTACAAATACAATCAAATTGGCGAGTTTAAAAAACAGATAGTATAGTGAGGAAGGATAGATATGAAAAAAAAATTCTCTTATATATGGTTGGAAAAATTATACAGCTTCCATGAAAGACAGTTAGGCAATACATATCAATATAAAAATAAATATATTCTGGCCAATAATTCCTCTTGTAAGATACAAGAATGTATTCTACAGACACTCCTACACGTGGCACAAATAATCACATGCAATCATTTAGCTAACGCATTGTTAGTATTAACAAATTATTGGAAATAGTAAATACCCATCAAAATGTGACTGGTTAAACACAAAATGGTTATATTCATTCAACAAAATACCAGAAAGCTGCTTAAAAAGGTGATGCCGATGTGAAATATCTAAGAGTTATCATTAACTAAGAGGAACAAAAAGTATAAAACACTATATACACCTCCTTATGCAAAAACAAACAAACAAAAAAGAAATGCTATCTCATGGAAAAACAGGAACGTATAGTTATAGTGTTTTCTCTATATATAAAACCCATGTATACATACTTACATATGCATAGAATGTTTTGACATGAAATTGTTAACAGTGGTTGTCTCTGAAAAAGTGAAATAGGAGACTAAGGAAGGGAAATTTACTTTTTATTGTTAATTTCTTGTTTGTTTGATATATATTGTTTGATATTTTTTACTAATGTCTACATGTCTTCTAATCACTTTATACAAACATATATTTCTGAGGGCCAATTTTGAAGTCAATCATCTGGAATTCAGAACAAGCATATTTTAGTTCAAGCCCCTGTGTAGAGCATAGAACCAATTCAAATTACAATAGACAAACATGTTTATGATCATATCGACTGCACTAGAAACAGGTTAGCAGTGTTAGTTACCTAAACTACTGCACAGAGTTAGTCATTAAGGTACATGGATTAGTTAAGCTTCATCTGGACGGCTAAGCAGGCTATGTGGTGGCCATGGTCTGTTTAGTATGCAGCCACAGTCACAGTCATGGATTTCAAAGCAGAGGAAGGGCTTGGTGCCAATGCCAATAGAAGACAAGTAAACCAAGCCTACAGTATTATTTTGTCCCTAAGACACCCTCCATTTTGAGTGTCTCTGAAGCCTGTAATTAAACAGAATGAAAAATAGGCTTTTCACTGGTGAACTTATTTATCAGGCAGTCAGAAGCCTGACTTCCGTCAGTGGAGTCAATGATCTTAAGAATTTCTGGGAAAGGAAGGAAAGGCAAGATGACGAGAAAAGAGAAACATTGGAAACAAGGGTAGCATGTTTGGTTTTGCTTTAGAAAGTGCTGCAATGACCAACCAGATACATGGACTAAATAATTCTTATTAAAAAGTGCACAATTCTGTAGAAGGTGACTGACAAGAAGTTCGGCAGCTGGATAGAGATGGAATCTATAATGATACTGAAAACACCACTACTATATTTGGTACTAAAATAAAAATTTATATTCATTACTACCTGTCTTTTTCCAGATTGCCATTTATCTGCTTTCTTCTGTGACTGTCCCACATCACCCCTATCTCATGATAGACTCTGCCACAGGCAATAATTTTTCTAATGCATTTCCTTCCTAGCATCATGACAATCTGATGGTCTTAGAAAACAAAATCTGACCATGAATGCCATTTTATTTGCATAATTTTAAAAATACATATTCAAAATTAAGAATAATTTATTTTGAGATAATTTGAGGCTTACATACAGTTTTAAGAACGAATACAGAGATTCCATATGCCCTTTCTTCACTAGCATCCTGCATAAAAATTGTGGGATAGTATCACAACCAGAAACTTGACACAAATGCAATCTACTACCTATATGATTTAAAAAAAAATCTTGTAGGGACATAATAGTCGTACATATTTATGGGGTATGTGTGACACTTTGTCATTTAAAATTTGTAGTTAATTCTGCTTTCCCAATTACATGCTTGTATGCATGTACTTGTAATAGTACCTTGTCGTTACTAGAAAATTAAGATCAAGATGAATACTGCTATTCATAGCAACATGATCTCTTGGGTCAATAAAGTTGTAGGGACTTATGTTTGAACGTAAGAGTGGAAGGAAGCAAAATTCCTGAAAAAAATCAAGAAGAAAGAGGACATCTATTCTGAGGGCATATAAGATTACACAAGTAGATTCACTGAGTCCTTGGAGTTTATCATCGTCTTACACCCTCATCATTCATTGTTGTAGCAAGAGAATGGGCACATATATATTCAACTGCACAGTGCTGGTCATTCACCCAACTATTTATTTTTTAACTAGGAAGAATTAAATCCTGTAGAAATGGATGGAGCTCAAGAAGTATGAAAACTATCCTTTGGATTCAGAGTTTGGCAGACATTCAAATTCCCTGAAACTCTGAAGTCATATCAATATTTGTCCTTAAAGGTCATGGCATGCAGCTGTTTAAAAGGATCTAGGCCCAGCATTCAAGGGATTTAGTAAGAATAAATAAAAGGTATGAGTAGAAGTGGGCATACATAAAGGAAGTTCCAAAGAACAAGCAAGGAAGTATCAGTTACTCTCTTTATAAAAGTCAAAGAGCAGGGTAAGGTTCTAGGAATCAGAAGACCTTGGTCACCACTAGCCAACAGTGTAACAATAAAAGTTATTAACTCTAAAAACTGCATTTTCTAAAATGATGATAATAATATTGACTTATCTCCTTCAGATAATTTCATTTTTAAAATTGAAAGTATCATCATGAAATCAGACTTTGCTACACAGATAAAAGGAATTGATTACTGGAGCATGAAATAAAATAACATATAATAAAATAAAATAGAGAATTCCAAAATAAGTTCAGAAGTCCATGAACACTATGGGAGCTGGGGTAATGGCAGAAGGACTTCAAACAAGGCAGCATGCTGTCTTAGACTCCGTTTTCTTCATTTGCTTCTTCGCCCCAGTGAGAGAAAATATTGATCATATTACTAAATCAATAGTCAATTTTCAGTCACCTTACTTGAAATAATGGACAGCATTTGACACAGTTAATTACTTCTTGCTCCTTTGACACAGTTAATTACTTCTTGCTCCTTTAAACACTTCCTTCACCTAGTTTTCACAATACATATCCTGATTTGCCTCCCAGTTTACTGACCACCTCTTTTCATCTCTCTAGACTTGACATGGTAGGGGTTCCCTAAGACTTAGTGCTTAGACCTTTTTCTTTTTTATATGTGTTCACTATCTCAAGCATCTCACTCCGTTTCACAGATTATCATCTGTAAAAAAATATGACAGATTATCATCTGTAAAAATATATGACAACCTCCAAGTATGTATCTTCAGTCTATATTTCTTCCTGAACTTATATAATTGCCATTTCCATATCACCATCTGGACTTTTACTAACAAACTTACCCCAAATCTAGCCTCTAATTTTTCCTATTTCTCCTCTTGCCTTTTTTTCCCCACAAATATTTCTTGTATTAGTAAATTAAAGTACTTTCCTTTTGGTTGTTGAGACCAAAAATCTTGTAAATATTTTTAAGTTCATTCTTTCACCTATTGTCTCCAATCTATCAGTAAATTCTGTAGTCTCAACATTCAAAATACATACCGACCTCCCATATGTTTCACTATTTTCAACAGAAACTTAGCTTTTCATCTAAATTACTCACCCACCACTATCAAATGTCACCAATTTATTGCAATAGCTTCTTAGCAGGCATTTCTGGTTTTTATTCTTGCTTACCAACAATATACCCTCAATACAGCAGTCAAAATGATGCTCTTGATCCGGTCACTTCATCACACAAAACTTATTTCCTTTAAAGTGAAAAAACAAAACAAAAACAAAATAAACAAACCAAAAATTTCTTACAATGTCTGATAAAGCTTCCCAAGGTCCGTTCTCTCTTTCCCTGTTGGCCTCACATCCTACTAGTCTCTCAACTTACTCTGTTCTAGGTACGCTGGCCTCCTTGCTTTCCTTGAACTTCCCAGGCATTCTCCAGCCTCAGGGGCTTTATATTTGGTCTTCCCTCTGTCTGAAATGCACCTCCTGCATTTTCCATAAGTCTTACCTTCTTACTTCCTTAGGCTCTTTGCTGAAATTCCACATTTTCAGCGAGGTTGTTCCTCATCACCATGTTAGATATTGCAATAATTTCCTCCCTGGCCAAAACTTCCTATTCTATTTCTGTGGTTTATGTTTTCCAAAGAATCTTGGAAAATGCCTATTTGTAATACTACATATATGACATTTATTTATTGTTTTTCTCCCTCCTTTGAAATGTAAACATCCAGAACAAAGAGGATTCTACCTGTGTATCTCTAGTGTAACCGAGAATTTCCATTTCAGCTTTTGAGAAACTTTTTAAGTCTTCATCTCTCTTAGCCTACACTTTAAGGATTTTTTTTTCTTTCTGATCTAATTGTGTACTTGCTTTGAGAAATTCCAGAGGATATTACAGAGGCTGAATTTGGAATAATAAAGTATGAATCCTCTATTATTTAGCAGTCACTTGAAGGCAATTAATCTACAACCTGACCACAATTGGGATGACATTGGCCAGGTCTCCAGGTGGACAACAATCCAAAATAGCCATTGAAGCAAGATGTGCTTCATGTGATGCTCCCAGATACTCCTTATTCTATTTTTTCCCCTTTTAAATCCCCTATTCTTAACCTAAATTTTTGAAATGGTTTCTTTGAGGCATGAGTCTGACCATTTCCCCATCTGCTGTCTTTTGGAATAATGTCACCTTTCTACAACTCACGCTTGTTTATGTCAGTCTGCAAGCAACAGAACTTGCTATTGGCAACATCAGTAGTTTCCACATATTAAGTCCTTAGTAAATATTTGATGAATAGATGAACTAATTGATCAATTAAGTAATGAATGAATAAGCTGGCCTAAAGATTGACTAAAGAACATCATGACATTGGCTAACTAGAAAGTAAGCTTCCCACGGGAGCAGGGACCAGATATTCTTCTCTCAGTTCAGGCATCTTACAGATGATGTGAGAGAGAAAAAATATGCACAAATTTTAGGTCACTTTTGCTAGAATTTTACTGACTAAGCTAATGTCATGTGAATATAAGAAAGTGTCATCTTGAAAAGTATGCAGACAAAGGAAGAGAATCAAGGTTGCTACAAAGGCATCATAGTTGGATGAATCTAACTATGTTGGGGGAAATAGTGTCCCTACAGCTTTTTGAATGGAAAAACTTGACATTGGTTTGTTCTACATTCATTACTAGATTGTACCAGCAACTAAGAGGTCATGTCTGAAATGGACCATTAAATGTAGTCCTTTGCAGATTTAACACACATTATATCACTCTGAAAAGTGCTTTGACATAACTTGGAGTTAAACATTGGCTGTAAGTGGCAATCTTTATGGTAATAATTGACAAACCACGCTTAGATTAGTTGTGTGTAAGGGTAGGAGTTGTTTTATTAACTAGCAACATTATTGAATTCCTGAAAAATCACAAATTCTGGTTGTGTTTTTGAAAACATTGTAGTTACTTAACAACTGATTTTGTTTACTAAATATAATATGACAGATATTAAACTCTACTGTATAGTTATTTTCACAAATTTTAGTAGAACTTCCTTTGTTGTCAATTATTAAAAATTTTGCATTCTTACTTCCAAAACTGGTTTTACAAAATATTACCCAATCTTTGTGAATGCACAAGGGATAAATATTCCTTATGGAATCTTTTCCAGCTTACATTATGTGCTTTCCTCCCTGTTATCATTTTGAGGTGACTGGTTTTCCCACTTTTTACATAAATATTGTAATCAGTGTTGCTTTAAAAATAATAATCAACAAATACTTAAAGTATTTTGTTGTTTTCAAATCCACAAAAGGTAATGAATCCACAGAGTTTATCAAGTTTTGCTGTTTCATGACTGTTAGTAAAGGACAAATGTGAATGGCTAGACCCATCTATCAATATGAAAATTGGCTCTATTAGGCTTGCAGAGAGAATACAAACTTTAGGAAACT
Organism: Carlito syrichta; assembly: GCF_000164805.1. Taxonomy (NCBI): domain Eukaryota; kingdom Metazoa; phylum Chordata; class Mammalia; order Primates; family Tarsiidae; genus Carlito; species Carlito syrichta. The sequence continues at coordinate 19,093 of NW_007258460.1, read as the reverse complement.
TATCTTATTTCTATATTTCACACCGACAAAAACAGCTAGAACTTTCTGACCTAAGCAGATAATATTAACTGTAGCTACTGTTTTCCAAGTCTCTGCAAATAGGCTAAGCAATTTACAAATATTGATTTGCTTAAGCCTTGCCATAACTTATTTTCATGTCAAGTCATTCCATTTTATAGATGGGGAAATAAAGCTATGGAACTTATGTAACTTGCCAAAGTTCATATAGCTAGGTAGTGATAGAGGTGAAATTGGAAGAAGACATGGCGATTCCTGACAGTAGTGTGCATATACAAATGCACTTCTTTCCCCTTTAACTTCAACTTATTGCTTTCTAGACATGAGGTTCACAGACTCATCATTTTGTTTTCAAGAATACACTTGATGGTCACTCTAATGGCATTAACTTCCACAGATTTTTGTTAGCACCCACTGTGTGGCAGATAGTTGGGATACAGAGATAAAGTCTCAAATCTGTTCCTCGTGCCAAAAACAGGGCAGACTGAGATATATTTTCTTTAATAAATATTTAAAGAATATGTAATTTGAAATTAAAGTGATAGCAATTTGTTTTGCACTGGAAACAACACAAAACAATGACAACTGACTACACAAAATTTATTCTTCTTTTCTCAACACTGGTTTTATTGAACTTTTTACCCCTTTTCCATGTGACTTAGGCTATGTCTCCATGGATGGCTCAACCATTTGTGGTATCCATTTATTCACCTTGTTAATAATTAGTTTAAGCAAGTCCAGTTGTAGGCAATGAGACACGAGAAGAAATATGTTATGAGGGACGCAGATTTAAGAAACATTTCTCCACACATGTAAAATATTTACCTTGAATAATTAAACCTTTCCAACTATAGATGTTTTGTGTCTAAAATGCTACGTCTATTTCATTGCAGTTTTTCTGGAGGAGATGATATTGGAGGTGGATCATTAAGAACGCACAGAAGTGCTGGGCTCGATGGCTCAGCCTGTAATCCTGCGTCTTTGGGAGGCTGAGGTGAGTGGATTGCCTGAGCCCAAGGGTTCGAGACCCGCGTGGGCAGCGAGACCTCATCTCTACAATAAATCAAAAAATCAGCAGGGTGTGGTAGCGCATGCTTGTAATTCTGGCTACTCGGAAGGCTGAGGCGGAAGGATCGCCAGAACCCAGCAGGTCAAGGCTGCGGTGACCGGGAGCGGCCACTGCACTCCAGTCTGGGCGACAGAGTGAGACTCCAACTCAAAAAAAAAAGAATGCACAGAAGTGAAGGTTATGAGTATCTCAGGTGAAAATAAGAAAATGAGCAAAGTTAAGAATGTGTAAGATATAGTTGGAAAATGACAACCGGGGACTCAAATGTGGTTAGAAAGAGAAATGTAGGAGCAGATCATGGAGGCTTTGATTATTATGATAAAGAGATTGAACAAGTCTTCCCTTCAGAAAATAAAATTGCTTAAAAGATTTTTGAGCAAAGTGACACCATGGTGAGTATCTCATACAGAGATCACTCTGGCTGCAGATAATGTCGGTGAAGCACATGCTCTTATTAAGATCTAGGGCGGAAAATGGTTTCATGTACTTTGGCATATTATTAATAATTAATCATGTATTTACTTAGTTTTAATTCATATGTTAAACATGTTAATTATTGATCAGATTACTAACAGAATGATGAAGGTAATTTAGATGTACCAAATTTACAAATACCAAAATGTCAAAGAACCAAAATATTCATTCTCGTATCACATAAGTTTGCCAGGAATTATCTTGAATGAGGAATGTGAAAGAAAATGAAAGATTGACTAGTGAATGCCCTAGGGAACAATTTATGCTCTGTGGAGTCTGCATTCCACTGTGGTTGAGGAAGGGAGCACTTTGTCTCTGTAATTTAGACTATAATTTGGGTTGTGATAGGGTGACACTAAGTGGCTGAAAAGGAAAAGGCCTCGTCAATGGAAATCTAAATAAGAACAAAAAATTGCACTTGTGGTGACATTTATGATTCCCAAGAAATAACATGAGAAAATTATATTCATAATAACTCAGGATCATTAAAAAAACTAGCAATTTCTTTTCTTCTGTGAAGTTTAAGATTCTTATAAAAGAATGACAAAACCAACAGAAATTGAATTATATTGGCTAAATTGAAAAATAAGGTCTTTAAAAAAAAGTTTAAATAAAAAATAGTATTCTGCTATAGCATTTTCTAACTCAAAGGTATACTAATTAGGCAACTTTTATCTTTTATGGTGTTATTCGTAATAAAAACAAAATAGCAATTTTACTTATCAATATGTAAAACTTACCATGGGTTTTCAGTGTAGCATCTCTGAGTCAATCTGCAAGTAAATACATACATATATGAATAAATGCATATATATATAAATATTATATATATAAAACACACACACACACATACACACACACACACACACATATAAAATATTTAACCAAGAAACTGCTTTGGATCCAAAAGAAAAAATTTGTTTTCCTTCTAATAGACTTGGTAGTAAATTTGTGTTTTAATTTCCTCAGCCCTTTTAAAATTGATTTTTTAAAAAAGCAATGTTTTTTTATCCATGGAAAAGCAAAAGGACTTTTAAATCTACTATTTATTCTTTTATTTTTTCATTCAATAAATATTAGATTGAACTGCATAAAATTACATATTTTTCAGTTAAAATAACTTGACATTGTCAATTACATTTTATTCAACCCACTATTTATCAAAATATTCTAGGTGATAGTGATTGATATATGGTATTTTTATTCATGGACCTCTTCTATCAGTCTAGTACTGAAAAGCTACTGGGCAGCCCATTTTATATTTGGGCAAATCTCATAAAAAGCAGACTTTTTCTTCCTTAAACTGAAATTTTTATTTCTACACAGTGGTTTCAATTTGAGTTTATCTTTGTCATTGTAAAATTTTTTTGTTTTATTTTACTTTTAAAAGAAAACAAATGAAATTGTGGGTGGAGGCATGTTTGGAAAAAGGGAAGATGTTGGTCAAAGGGTACAAAGAAGGAATGAGTTCTGGTAATTTGTTACACAGCATGATGACTATAGTCAATAATGTACTGTATATTTCAAAATAGCTAAAATAGGAGAATTTAAATATTTTTACCACAGAGAAACAAGCAATAAGTATTTAAGGTGATTAACATGTTATTGCTGGCGTTTGAAGCCACAGAAAACAAATCTACTATGTTTTACGTATGAGTAGTCTTCAGATATCAGACAACCAACTCTGCACTTATTTCTGTTTCTATCTTGCAGTCTTCACTTCTCTGTATTAAATACTTTCGTTATTTCAGGTAAAATGTGGTAATTCAAAACTGATATTTGAAAATGTTGACCACTTAATCTTTCCAATTTTTTTTCCTCTCTGAGCTTCTGAGACGTCCTACTACTCTGGTTTTCTTCCTGCATCTCAGATTCTTCTTTTATTTTCTCTGGATTCTTCTCCTTTTTCACCAACCTCTCCAATATCAGTTGCTCATCCTTAGCCCTTTGTCTTGTTCCCCAAAGGGAGTTTAGGTGACCTCGTTCTATCACTTGTTTTCAGCTACTATACATATACTAAATGTTTTCATATGTATAGCTCTAGTCGAACATTTTTTAAATGGTAGATCTACATGTTTAACTGCTCCATAAATACATCTACTGTAAAGTTTCATATATCCTTCTAGCTAAACCCATCCATGGCTGAATACATCATCATCATCTACCCCATCATTCTAATTAGTAACACAAATGTCCCTTTAATACCATTCTCATTGTCAGCCCCCACCCCCAAACACACAAAGTCTCTCTTCCGTGATTCTCAAAGCCATGCCCTCCTATTTTTACCAGTTCAGGACTGAATATCTGCAATAGTTTTTTTTATTGCTTTATTTTATTTTTACTATTTTCTCCCTCCCATTTCTCACTTCATCTCCCAATATAATCTCCCAGGCAGACTGATCTTTCAAAGCTGTAAGGTTGATCACATAATTCTGCTTCTAAAAAAAATATGTATTGGCTTCCAACAGTTTTCGGAATTTAAAGTTCAAGCTCCCGAATTTAGTAGAAAAAGGAAGGAAGCAGGAGGAAGGAGATCAAGAATTTCAGTATCCTAATGAGTTAATTTAGTCCTTCAGCTTGGATGAGGAGAGTATCTATTAGAGAAAGTGGAAGGCAGGGAGAGGGAGAAGGAGAAGAAAAAAGAGGAGGAGGGGAAGGAAAGAGGAGAAGGGGGGAAAGGAGGAGGGGTAGGGAAGGAAGGAGGGAAAGAAAGAAGAGAAGAAGGAGAAGATCTTCTTCCCATATGGACCATTACTGCTTGACATCTGACCAATCTAAATAGATTTCGATTTTATCCATGGTAGGGGTGAGGAAAAAGGCAGAAATTATTTGCTAGAAAAAGAAAGTGATCTTTTCCTTCCTGTTACCTGTTTGTTTTATTTTCCAGTCCATCATGTTCTCATAAGATTTTGCAGTAATATATTTTATACCCTCTAACTGCCTCATGAATTCGTCTAGCTGTATGGCTCACAAATTTTCAATCTTACCTAAAAGTTTTTGAGAAACTTATATCAAAAGGTACTAAGACTACAGCATTGCCAGATCTTATGAAAAGTTATCTGAAAAATGAAATGAGGTAAATTTGAAAGAATTTGTTTTTTAATGAACAATTTACCTCATTTCATTTTTTGGTTTTTTATAAATTTATTTTAGTATAACTAATGTTACTAAATTTAAGATTTATAGATCCATGAATTTGACATATGCAGATGTCCATAAACCTACTACTACAATCAGGATATTAAAAAGTTCCACTGACCCCAAATTATTCCCAAGCATTTTTTCAGTCCTTCCTGTCTTCTAACAGTTTCCAGGTAATCACTATCTGATTTCCGATACTATGAATTACTAGCAGTCTTCAAACTTTATATAGATGGAATCATACAGTATGAGTACTTTTATGACTAGCTTTTTTGGTTAAAATTCAGCCATGTTATTTTATGTTTCAATAGTTCATTTTTCATTGCTGAATAATGTTCCATTTGCCACAATTTGTTTATGGATTTACTTGTTGATAAACATATGGTTGTTTACAGGTTTTATTCAACAGAAATGTCTTTTATAAAATGTCTGTTTAAATTTTTTCATTAAAAAATTGAGTTATCTCGCTATTGCAAAAATGCAATAGTTTCTGATATATTCTGAATACAAATATTTTTGTCTGTTATATGTTGCAAATCTTGCCAATCAGTTGCCTTAATTTTTATTTTCTTATAAACAAAAGTTTTTATTTTGATTAAAGCCAACGTACTTTTTATTTCTAATAAATTTTTGTTTACCTCAACTCCACAATAAATTTTTTTATGTTTTATTTTAGAAATTTTATGCTTTTAGTACTTTTTTGGTTTATGATTCACTTTGAATAATTTCCTTGTATGGAGTGAGGCAAAATTTTAAGGTTTTTTTTCATAAAGATATTTGATAAAGTTTCTTATTTCTAGTGTGTTGAAAGTTTTTAATCATGAATGAATATTAAGTTTTGTCAAAATTTTTCTGTGTCCATTGAAATGATCTTATGGAATTTCCCTTTTATATTGTTTTTGTAGTGAATCATGATGTTTGATTTTTGAATGTTATGCTCTACTTTTTTCTTATAATAAGAATTAGTCATAAAATATTATCACATTTTTATAACAGTTTTATTGAGCCATAATTCACATATCATGCTAATTACCATTTAAAGTGTATAACTCAGTGTTTTCATATATTTTCATGGCTGCACAACCATCATCATAATCTCAGAATATTTTTATTATCCCCTCAAAAAACCCTGTACCCTTTAGTCAACTCTCCATCTTCTCTATCCCTAGGAAACCACTACTCTAGCTTATGTTCCCATCGATTTACCTATTCTGCATATATAATATGTCATATAATATGTAGTCTTTGGGATTAGCTTCTTTTGTTCACATGATATTTTCTAGATTCATTCATACTGTAGCATGTACTATAACTTAATTCCTTTTCATGGCCAAATAATGCTCTACTATATAGATATGCCACAATATGTTTCTCTGTTCATCAGTTGATAGACATTTGGGCTATTTTTTCCTTTGGATTAATATGAATAATGCTATTATGACCATTGGCGGACAAGTTGCTTTGTGGATGTATGTTTTCATTTCCTTGGATATGTTATATATATATCATTTATTCACTCAAAGAAATAAATATATTTATTTATAAAAATTGCATATATACATTAAATTTGACTTAGGGATATGACAGAATTTAACAATAAAATTCTAAACTGAAGCCAGGCTTGGTGACTCAGCCTGTAATCCCGCGCTTTGGGAGGCTGAGGTGAGTGGATTGCCTGAGCCCGCGGGTTCGAGACCTGCCTGGGCAACTTGGCGAGACCTCATCTCTACAATAAATCAAAAAATTAGCCATGCGTGGTAGCACGCGCCTATAGTTCCAGCTACTTGGAAGACTGAGGAGGAAGGATCACCAGAGCCCAGCTGGTCAAGGCTGCAGTGGCCAGGAGTGGCCACTGCCCTCCAGTCTGGGCGACAGAGTGAGACTCCGATTCAAAAAAAAACAACAACAAAAAAACTGTTATAGGTCTGGAATTTTCTCTTTGGGAGTCTTTTGACTTCAAGCTTAATTTATATAAAAGATATAAAACTAAGTTTTTTTGGTTCTTTTTGAGTCCATTTGGATTATTGTACTCTTATAAATTTAATATAATTGTCAAATTTGTTGGCATCAAAAGGTTCTTAATATTTTTCTCATTATCCTCTTAATATCTATATGGCATGTGGTGATGTATAGTCAGAGCTCTCCTGAGAAACACAACCCATAAGATATACAGAAGCTCCTTGACTTTTGATGTGGCTACATCCTGATAAACCTCTTGTAAGTTGAAAATACCATAGGTCATAAATGCACTTAATACATCTAACCTACAGAGCATCATAGTTTAGTCCAATTCCCCTTAAATATGCTCAGAACATTTATTTACATTAGCCTGAAGTTGGGCAAAATCATTGAAAGGGTAAGGAAAATAAAGAGTTGACAAAGGGTATACTGTGTGCATGACAGGAGGATGACCCCGGGAGTTCTTGGCTCAGGCGGCTTGGCTACCTGCCCGGGACAAGGAAAGTAAACCAAATATTCTGTAAACCAGGTGTTTTCGGCAAAGCATGTGGTTTATCAAGAAACTGGACTCGGATGCTAGCCAAGTGCGAGTTCATGAGTACTTAGTTAATTAATTGAAGCCCGCTCTGTTAGCAAGGGGGGTTCCTCTTTGAACATAGCATGGGAAAGAGCAACAAGGGAGAACCTGAGATTTAGATTCTCGATTGGGCGATGCTGTCTCCAGTGCTGTCCCCGTCTGGGTGATGAGACTTTTCCCGAGATAGATCGCAGGATGATGGTAAAATGTTTTCCCCTCTTTTCTTTCATTTTCCTCCTTACTAATATATATTTCTATATCTAAATAAAGCTGTTTAAATTTCTTCTGCTGGTGTGTGGCGGTGTTCTTTGCAAATTGAGTCCAATTAATATTAGACCATGCACGGCAACAGATTCCTTGCCATCACAATCATCTAACTCAAAGACTATTTTATAACAGAGTATTAAATATCTCACATAATTTATTGAATGCTCTACAGAAAGGAGAAACACACACAGAGAATAGTTTGTGGTGGAAGGTTTGAGAACAAAGGCAGTCTGAAGCCAAAGGTCTGAAAACCTGGGAAGGTTGGAAGAATATACTGGGAAAGTCCCAGAATCCAAAGGTTTGATAACCAAGGAAGCTCCAGCATCTCAGGGAAGGAGATGAATGCCCCAGATCCAGAAGAAAGAGTGAATTCACCCTTTGTCCACCCTTTTGTTCTATACTTTTGGCTCTTCTGTAATTCTCCGAAAAATATGTTCTTATTTTTCTTTTATTGGAAGGAATCGATCTAGTTAGATTTAAATGATAAATTCTGTCTCACCTTCCATGGATGATAGCTCAAAATTCAAATTAGTTAAAACTCACCTTCATTGTTTGGGTCAGTCTTATTCCTGTAGTTAGTCTGAGACTTGTGTAGGTTTATTCCCATAATTAAGGATTATTTCTATTGCTCTCTTCCGTCCACCCACAACCTCTGTTCACCTATGATTCTTTCCCTGTTTTCTGTGGCCACAACAAAACAAAACAAAACAAACTGTGTTAGAATATTGGCTGCCCACATTGTGCCATTCTTCAGCTGTGGTTCACCTTCAAATACTGCCAAAGAAAAAAAATACAACATGAATATTTACTCCCATAACTGTTTCTTCATGTTTTAACTCTTTTCAATAGTCTATTTACTTGTGTTTTCTATCCTTACTAAACAAAAGGCAGTTGTCTTGCTTTGTCTAGAGTTTATAGTTGTCAGTAGGAGAGGTGGACTATTGAAGGCACACGTAACCATTTCTACCAGAACTGGTACTTGCACTGGTTTCTTTGTAACATGTTCTATTCCATTTTCTCCTTATATTCCACAGGATAATATACATAGATTACATGGTAGGAGAAAGAGATGAAGAAAAGAAATGGTATTCAATTTTTTAAATCCTATATCTCCAGTTCATGATGAAGTTCAAAGTACAAGGGAAAGAAAGCCTGAGTTTCAATTCTATTTGACATTAATTAGTTGTTTGTACTTGGAAAAGTCACTTTGCTTCTCAGAGCATCCATTTACTTAGAATTGTGTTATCAGAACTCCCTGGAAATTCTTTATACGCTCTAAATTTCTATAGAAAACAAGGGGTTATTATATTCAGAATTCTGACACAATTATCTCAATAGATAATTTTATTTACTATCTTAGGCTATCAAGAATTGTTTTAGCATTAACACATTCATTTTGAAAAATTAAAAGAGGAAACTAAGAAACATGCAAGGATTTGATTTTTATCTATGTTGCTTCCACCCCCATAGCTGAAGCTAAAATAATCATCATCTGCTGACCTATCACAGCCCAAAGCATATTTTCTTTTGCCTAGATTTCAGGCAGGCTTGGAATTAGAGATATAAATTAGAAATTATCCTATCTGATTATTAACTTCTAGATCTGTTCATTTTTTAGAGAAAAGCAATTAAGAATATGGTGAACCCAGAGTAAAAGAGGCTGTTTGAAAGCTCTTTATGGTCCTCATCACTTTAGAAGAATAGCTATGCAATAAAATACATCAAAATTTATGGATTTAAGACTAAAACCACTGTGACTATACTTTTTAAAAATCTTAATAAGCTCTTTACTCTTCGACAGATGAAGAGGAGTAATTTTTCAATTACATCTGATCCATCATTCAGTTACTTTTATTTCTGCCTCCCCACAGCATTACAACTTATTTATTAAAATTTGTATCCAGATATTATTTACCTGGCATATAGGTAAAAATCTATGACAAAAACTAGTCACTCAGGATTTCAAGCTTCAAGTTTCACTTAATCCTATGAAGGAAAAAAACAGAAGGAAAGCAAATGACTTTTAAAAAATATACGTTGTAATTTTCATTCCCTTTTTGATATACTGATGCAGTTTTAGACTGGACTTTGAAATTATCTGATAATAACCAGCACTTTCCATGAAGCATTATCAAGTCAATTTCTTTGCTAAAACCATTTAGCAATGAATAATAAAATATATTCTGCTTTAAGGTTTCTTATCAGCTAATTTATGCACACTGTATTTGAAATTTTACATCTAGGTAGTATATATTAATGCAGCATAATAAATATAAAAAAAGACTGCGGAGAGCCTTAGAATTTCAATGACTGTGAATCATTTTTTTTTATTTCGGATTTTCAAAAAACTTGTCCATGATTCTCACTTTAATATTATTTCACCATCATTGTCTTTTGCTCATAATTCTTTTATTAGTAGTATCTCTGGAACCACAATACATAATTTGTTAGGTGATTTGCCAGATGTCTGCCCTGGATTTTATTGAATAGTTTTTGATAAACCAAGTAACCCCTTGCATTCCTACCAGTCTGAATAGACAAATCTTGTTGCTATTACCATAATGGAATTTTGAATTAAAACTCTTGGAAAAGTACTGTCTTTTTTGCCATTGATGCCTTGTGCTTGGTGATATTTCAATACATAAATATTGATATTCATAAGTAGTACAAGCCTACCTGAATCAAGTAAAATGGTAAACTAAACTGATATAAAATTCCTCCCAGTATGAGCAACCAAAGATGCTGAATTTCATAAAACAATATATAAAGCACGTAGCTGAACTAACTAGATGGAAAAAATAATTCCCAGGTTGTAGAAATGAAGAGTGGCAAATTCATAGGCTGGATCAATGGAAACTATAGAGTATGACAGATAGAACAGTTGAGTAGCAGACTCAGTATGTCTAGCACTTGGATTTTAATGACCTTGCTTTCACTTGCTGAAGTAAACATTTGGAAAAGAAATTGATGCATAGAGCATGAGCCATAAGAGAGGACTGAAACCTCAGTAGAAGTGTAAGCCAAAATTAAATTCATCCATTAATATTGGAAGCAGATAGACAGAATGAAGTTTTTAATCTGTATAGATTTGGGATGGAAAAGAGGATAGCTTATAAACTTGTTCCCAGGTCTAAATATTACAGACTAAACTGGCAATAACTGCAAGATGAAGAAACCCCCTTCACAATAATTAAGACTAGAAGTTGGTCCCAAACCAATGCGTGCCTAGCAAAAGCAAACACAAAACCACTCTCAGGAAATCTTCTACATTCCAGGTCACAAGAAAAACTCACCAAAGAAGCCCTGTTGAAATGATATCAGGATAAAAATAGGTTACAAGAAGTTACTTAGAAATAAGAAGTGAATTAGGTAATTGAAAAATAAATGGAAGGAAATTGTCGAGGCAGTAGAGGCAGTGAGATAAAAACATGGAAGACAGGTTCAGAGACAGGGAAAATAGAATGAGAATACTAACATATGGTGGATAGGAGTTCCAGAAGAATATGATATACAAAATAAGAGAGTCTACATTTGTAGAGATCATAGATAAAAATTTTAGAATTAAAGTTCTACATATTCAAAAGCATAAGCTATATAAAGAATAAATAGTTCCACATGGACACATTTTAGTAAAATTTCAGAACATCAAGTCAAGGAGAATATGCAAAATGCAACTAAATAGAAAAAGACAGTTGTGTTTTTAAAAGTTCTGCAGTTGGACTGACTATAGATAGCTCAACAAAAACAATGAAGGTCAGGATTTTGAAATATCTTCTCATTTGGAAAGAAAATAATTCTTAACCTATGATTCTCTACCTAGCTAATCTAACAAGAGTGAGAGTCGAGGGTGGGGGGCACACCTCATCAACAAGGGTGCCTGCATAATGAACATTATGTATACCTAACCCTGAATTTTACCCCATATCTATAAAATTTTTAAAAAATTAAAAGTAAAAAAAAGAGTGAGAGTTATATAAAAATTTCAGATGAAGAAAAACCGAGAGAGTTTTCCCCTGACAGTTCTATTTTTTTCAGGGAGAACAGTTTTAAATATCCTGGAAGAAGTGGCATGTAAGAAGCAATGGTGAGCAAGATATTGAGAAATGTGTGAGAAATTGTGCACATTAGGCTTACGATCTTCAGCTTGTTTAAATGAAAGTTAAAGCTATTGATTAAAAACTAAATCAAATCTAGAAGTTGAATTTAACCGTTAAATGAATATAAATTAAAATGTAAAATCTTAAAACTAGTAGTGACAAAAAAGAAAACACATTTTTTAATTTTAATTTTTATTTATTTTTTATTTTTATTTAATCAATATTTTTTATTATGATTTTGTGGGGTACAGTTAAGGGTTAGGTGTACAATTACGTTTCATTCAGGCACCCTGTTGATAAGAGGT
>NW_007258460.1:3396-6719 GCF_000164805.1 Carlito syrichta | reverse complement strand
CTTGCCCATTTTATAATGGGGTTGTTTGTCTTTTTCTTTTCAGCACGTTTGAGTTCCTTGTAGATCCAGGATGTTAAGCCTTTGTCAGACCTGGAGTTGGCAAATACTTTTTCTCAGTCTGTAGGCTGTCTCCCTGCTCTCTTGATGGTTTCTTTGGCTTTGCAGAAGCTTGTCAGTTTAATAAGGTCCCACTTGTCTATCTTCTCTCTTATGACCTGTGAGTTTCGGGTTTTGTTCAGGAATTGGATGCCAGTTCCGATTTCCATGAGGGTATTTCCTTCCTTTTCTAAGGTTCTTATGGTTTGAGGTTTTACATTTAGGTCTCTGATCCACTTGGAGTTAACCTTTGTGCATGGGGATAGATAGGGGTCCTGTTTCAATCTTCTGCATGTGGTCAGTCAGTTTTCCCAGCACCATTTACTGAATAGGTTCTCCTCTCTCCAGTGGTAGGTGGTGGGGGCTTTGTCAAAGATGAGTTGGTTGAGAAATTGAGGTTTTGCTTCTGGAATCTCAATTCTATTCCATTGATCTATATGCCTGTTCCTGTACCAATACCAAGCTGAGCTGTTTTGATGATTGTAGCGTTATAGTAAAGTTTGAAGTCTGGTAATGTGATACCACCTGCTTTGTTTTTTTTTGCTGAGGATTGTTCTGGCTATTCTTGGACGTTTGTGTTTCCATATGAATTCCTGTGTTGTTTTTTCCAGGTCTGAGAAAAATGTTGCTGGTAATTTGATAGGTATTGCATTGAATTTGTAGATTGCCTTAGGTAAGATGGACATCTTCACAATGTTGATTCTTCCAATCCATGAGCATGGAATATTTTTCCACTTGTTTGTGTCATCTTTGATTTCTTTGAGCAGTGTTCTGTAGTTTTTGTTGTAAATGTATTTTACATCTCTGGTTAGGAAGATGCCAAGATATTTCATTTGTGTGTGTGTGTGGCTATTGTGAATGGGATTGTGCTTTTTATTTGGGTTTTTGTTTGTTTATTGTTGGTGTATAGACATGTGACTATCTTTTGCACATTTATTTTATACCCTGAGACTTTGCCAAAGTCCTTTATCAGTGCAAGGAGGTTTTTGACAGATTCTTTTGAGTTTTCAAGGTATAGAATCATGTTGTCTGCAAAGAGGGATAACTTGGCTTCCTCTTTTCCTATTTGGATACCCCGATCTCCTTCTCTTGTCGGATTGCTCTAGCTAGGACTTCCAGAACTATGTTGAAAAGTAGGGGTGAGAGTGGGCTTCCTTGTCTTGTTCCGGTTTTCAGGGGAAATGGTTCCAATTTGTGGCTGTTTGGCAGTATGCTGGTTGTGGGTTTCTTGTAGATGGCTCTTACTATTTTGAGGTATGTTCCTTCTATGCCTAGATGTTTGAGGGTTTTTATCAAGAAGGGGTGCTAGATTTTACAAAAGCTTTTTCCGCATCTAATGATATAATCATGTGATTTTTGTTTTTACATCTATTGATGTATTTAATTACATTTATGGTCTTGTGAATGTTGAACCAGCCCTGCATCCTGGCGATGAAGCCTGCTTGGGTGTGGTGGGTGATTTTGGAGATGTGTTGTTGGATCTGGTTTGCTAGGATCATGTTGAGAATTTTAGTATCTATGTTCATCAAGGATATTGGTCTGTAGTTCTCATTCTTTGTTGGATCTTTACCTGGCTTGGGTATCAATGTTAGCTTCATAAGATGATTTGGGGAGAGTTCCATCTTTCTTTCTTTTTTTTTTGAGTTGGAGTCTCACTCTGTCGCCCAGACCAAAGTGCAGTGGCCGCTCCCAGCCACCGCAGCCTCGACCTGCTGGGCTCCGGCAATCCTTCCGCCTCAGCCTTCCAAGTAGCCGGAATTACAGGCATGTGCTACCATGCCTGGCTGAGTTTTTGATTTATTGTAGAGATGAGGTCTTGCTGCCCAGGCGGGTCTTGAACCCACGGGCTCAGGCAATTCACTCACTTCAGCCTCCCAAAGGCGCGGGATTACAGGCTGAGCCACCGAGCCCAGCTAGTTCCATCTTTCTTAATTGCCTGGAATACTTTCAAGAGGATTAGTATCAGTTCCCCATTGTATGTTTTAAAGAATTCTGGTGGAAAGTCATCTGGTTCAGGGTTTTGTTTTGTTTTCTTATGACATAGTCAATTTCCTGGATTAGTATTGGTCTATTTGGGGTCTTGATTTCTTCTTGTTTCAACCTAGGGAGATTGTGTGATGTCAGAAAGTCCTCCATTTTCTTTAGGCTTTCAAGTTTGTTTCCACACAAGTGTACATAGTAGTCTCTGGTAATCTTTTGAATTTCTTCGGGGTCAGTTGTGACTTGTTCTCTTGCATTTCTGATTGTGTTTATTTGGGCGTTTCTTGGTCAGACTAGCTAGGGGGGTCCATCAATCTTGTTTATCCTTTCAAAGAACCAGCTTTTTGTTTCATTGATTTTTTTTTGTATTTTCTTTTTGTCTTCTATGTTCTGAATCTGAGCTTTTATTTTGGTGATCTGGATTCTTCTACGGAAGTTAGAGTTTTGGTGGTCTTGCTTTTCTAGCTTCCTTAGGTGATTTGTTAGGCTGCTAACTTGTGATCTTTCCATTTTCTTCATGTGTGTTCATAGAGATATGAATTCCCCTCTTAGTATTGATTTCATGGCATCCCAGAGGTTTTGGTAAGATGTTTGTTTTCTTTGGTTTCCAGGTAAGATTTAATCTCCGTTTTGATTTCCATGTGGACCCAGGAGTTGTTTAGCATAATGCTGTTTAGTGTTCATGTTTCTGTGGGTTTTGGAGGAACTTTGTTGGTGCTGATATTTATTTTTATTCCACTGTGGTCTGAGAAGGTGCATGGCAGGATTTCAATCTTCTGAAATTTGTTTATGCTTGATTTATGGCCGAGGATGTGGTTGATCTTAGAGTATGTTCTATGTGGTGATGAGTAGAATGTATATTCTGTGGTTGTTGTGTGGAACGTTCTGTAGGTATCAATTAAGTCCGTTTGGTCAAGCGTCACGTTGAGGTCCCGGGTCTCCTTATTGATTTGTTTGTCTTGATGATCTGTCTAGGGTTGTGAGTGGGGTATTTAAGTCCCTAGCAATGATAGTGTTAGAGGCAATATCTTTTTTTAAGTTTACCTAGAAGCTGCTTGATGAAAAGTTGGTGCTCCTATGTTGGGTGCATATATGTTTAGGATGGATATCTCTTGTTGATGGACTGATTCTTTTATCATTGTGTAATGACCTTTTGAATCTTTTAAAATTTTTGATAGCTTAAAAGGTATTTTGTAGCCGGGCTCGGTGGCTCAGCCTGTAATCCCGCGCCTTTGGGAGGCTGAGGT
>NW_007258460.1:0-3299 GCF_000164805.1 Carlito syrichta | reverse complement strand
TCCATTAATTCATGTGATTTAGGGCAACAAGATGTGCTGTGTTGTTGAATGATTAAAGCTGTGCAAAATCAGACGAACGGCCCAGGGCTGTACTTGGGTATTGATGCTTGCTAAAATTCATTTTAGTCTTTCTTTTCAGTGCCACAGGGGGGAAGAAAACCTGTGTGTACACACTTCTTACCAATATAGATTGTCATTTCCTATCTCACTAGAGGTATATAATGAAACAATCTAGATTGGAATTTTATTCTTCTCACTTTAGACAGTGGATGATATTTCTTTTGCTTTCATAAACTTTATAAAAAGAGACCATTCGGTGCTGAAGATTTAGTAAGTCAACGAAAAGTATCGGATAGTGGATTTCGCAATATATTGAAGTTATCCATTCCCGGGACAAGGAAATCCTTGTGTTCGTTTCCACGCTCGGCTCAGTGATGCACATTAGTAGAGATGGGGGAAAGTTAAGGAGTCCAGAAGGGTTTCGATCCCACGGGTTCAGACACTCCACTCACCAAAATTCCCAAAGAGATAGGAGTACAGGTTGAGCCACCGAGCCTGGCCAACAGAGGACTTTTTAAAAGTAAAGAAATAAAAAGTAAAGTATAAATTAGAACCCTCGTAGAAGTCTCCTTTCTTCTCTAGTCCCTCTTCCAAAAGGCAACCGTTGTGAACATTTTTTTTTGATCAACATTTCCTTGTTCACAATTTCTTTGTTTAATTTCTTCTAGAACAGGGGTCCCCAAGCCCCGGGCGTGGACTGGTATTGGTTCGTGGCCTATTAGGAACCAGGCTGCAACGCAGGAGGCGAGTGATGGGTGAGTGGCCCTTCATCTTCTGTCAGATCAGCAGTGGCATTAGATTCTCACAGGAGCACCAACCCTATTGTGAACTGCACATGAGAGCGCTCTAGGTTGTACACTCCTTATGAGACTCTAATGCCTGATAATCCCCCTCTCTGTGGAACAATTGTCTTCCACAAAACTGGCCCCTGGTGCCAAAAAGGTTTGGGACCACTGTTCTAGAAATTAAACAAAACAAAACAAAACCTTGTGTCTATGTGTGTGTGTGTGTGTGTGTGTGTGTGTGTGTGTGTGTGTGTGTGTTCGCGCGCGCGCATGCGCACACTGGTGCACATACACAAAAAGGATAAAACTATACAGCCATGTAGAAAAAAAGAAAAAAAAAATATATATATAATGAGTTGGCCACCCAGGCTGGAGTACAGTGGCACAATCATGGCTCACTGCAACCTTGACCTCCTGGGCTCAGGTGATCCTTCTGCCTCAGCCTCCTGAGTAGCTGAGACTACAGGTGTGTTTCATCACGCCCAGCTAATTTTCATTTTTTAAACTGAAATACCAGAGAGAAGCTTGGGTTTACATAAAGAAAAGAAGATTAATAAATGAAGGCTCTGAGCAACCATACCTGCAAGCTAGGCCCAGCCTTGTTTTGATGTTTTGACAACAATGCAAACTGCTTTCCATTTTTGCTTTTTTTGGAAGCCCAAAAAGGAGTGCTTGGTGGGTTTCAAACTGGCAAAAGTTTCAACAAGATCTCGCTATATTGACCAGGCTTGTCTCAAACACTTGACCTCAAGCACTCCTACTACCTCAGCCTCTCAAAGTGCTGGGATTATAAGCATGCGCCACAGCACCTGGCTAGAAGATATATTTTATAATCTTCCTTGAGGTATTTCACTATTGGCACATGAAGATTCATTTTATTCTTTTTAATTATTTGTATAATATTCCATCACATGGATGCATTATAATATATTATAACAGACATGTTAGTTTTGAAACAGTATTTCTAGAGCACTAGGAAAACTGTAATTTAAAAGATTTCCTTTAGTCAATTATTTTTGTAGAACAAACATTTATTTCAGGGTGATGAATACTGATCCATTAATTTTTCAGGTTTGGACATTTGGATTTTATTTTTATATATGTATGTATGTATGCATTTTTTGAGTTGGAGTGTCACTCTGTCACCCAGGCTGGAGTGCGGTGGCGCACTCATGGCCACTGCAGCCTTGACCCTCTGGGCTCAGGCGATTTGCCCACCTCAGTCTTCCAAGTAGTTGGAACTACAGTTGTGCACTACCACACCCAGTTAATTTTGCTGTTGTAGAGATGAGGTCTCGGCCAAGTTGCCCAGGCTGGTCTCAAACCCCTGGGCTCAGGCAATTCCCTCGCCTCCGTCTCCCAAAGTGCTGGGATTACAAGCACGAGCCAGTGTACCCTAGTGACATTTGGATTCTAATCCATCAAGCTTTCTTAATGACACCTATAAATAACAGATGGTGACATATATAATTACAGGGGTGTCTGGTGAAATAGAAATTCTCAGTGAGTAAAATTATCGAACATCTTTTGGTTTCAAGAGAAATTCCACCTGAAGGGAAACTCCAGTTAAAAAGGAAAAAGTAAAGTTAATGTTAGGGATACTCTGTTGTTTTACAGGACCTAAGAGCAGGTAGACTTCAGAGATAGCCGGGCCCAGGGAGCCAGACATCACCAGTGTTCTCTCTCTGACTTTAGCTCTGCTCCCCTCCCTCTGCAGTCTGCTCTTTCCTCCCCAGCAGATCAGTTTCCTCCACTCTTCCGGACCTCAGAGTAGTAACAGGGTGATGGACACTTTCAGACCTGTGCATCCTAGCTAGGCAGTCTAGGGAGAGCCTTGGGGCTGTTTCTCAGTCCTAGTTTTAAAATTTCTGGAGCAGAGTCTGATTGGCCAAGCTTGGGTCAGGTTGTCACATCAGGACTAATGAACTGTATCCAGATGCACCAGGGAACAGTGTCATAGGGTATTAACATGGCAGCAACCTTGATAGGCCTTTGGATGGAGTGGGCTGGGAAAAGTGTTGGTGTAAGAAGAAGGGGTGATAAACAGACTCATCTTGGAGTCTGTCATTACAAAATCTTCTCATTCTTTGGTGGAAGCTTCCTGGAAGGGATAGGATTTCAGCGGTGCCACCATTCGAAGAAAGTTCAAGCCCTTGGTGAAGGTCTTGAAATGACCACAACAAGGGTTCCTTGGGTCTCAGAGAAGGGACCATACCCAAACAAAGATGCCTTTACCAGTTTGGAACCTACCAAGCACACCCGTTTTTGGGCTTCCAAAGCAAGCAAAAATGAAAAGCAGTTTGCATTATTGTTAAAACATCAAAACAAGGCTGGACTTTGCTTGCAGGTGTGGTTGCTCAGAGCCTTCAGTTCAACCATTTATGGTTAATCTTCTTTTTTTTTTTTTTGAGTTGGAGTCTCACTCAGTTGCCCAGACTGGAATGCAGTGGCCGC
>NW_007258459.1:1202025-1228153 GCF_000164805.1 Carlito syrichta | reverse complement strand
CGATTTTAATTCTCCCTCACTGATGAAGCTTAGCTTGGCTGGGTAGGTTATTCTTGGTTGAAATTGTTTATCCTTTAGGACTTTGAAGATAGGGCTCCAAGCTCTCCTAGCCTGCAGGGTTTCTGCAGATAAATCTGCTGCTATTCTGATTGTTCTTCCATGGTGGGTGATCTGGCCTTTTTCTCTTGCTGCCTTTAGGATTTTTTCTTTTGTGCCTACTTTATTTAGGCGAATTATTATGTGTCTAGGAGTTGGTCTTCTCATTTGTTGTCTTGCGGGGGTTCTCTGAATCTCTTGTGTTTGAATTTTTGTATCACTGATTAGATAAGGGAAATTTTCTTGAATGATCTCGTGGAAAGTTTGTTCCAATGTGGTCTCTGTTTCTCTTTCTGCCTCAGGGAGTCCGATTATTCTTAGGTTAGGCCTCTTGAGGTAGTCACTCATCTCCTGAAGGTTTTGTTCTGTCTTTTTGAGCTTATTTTCTGTGTTTTTAAGAGTTTGGGTTATTTCTATATTTTGGTCCTCAAGCTCTGAGATTCTTTCTTCTGCTTGGGTAATTCTGCTTTCCATGCTTATCAATTTGTTATTTATTTCATTCACAGTATTCTTTATTACTGTTATCTCAGATATCAGCTCCTTCCTAGTTTCTTCTTGTGTCTCCTCAATTCTTTTTAATCTCTCCATTATTGTTCTGATATCTACATTTGCAGTTTGAGACCCTTCATTCTGGGGACTTTTCATTGTTTGCATTCCAAAGTCAGTTTTCTCAATGTCTGTTCTCCCAGGCGTCTGGGAGAGACCCATACTCTTCTTTTGGTTTTTCTTCATTTCTGTAGATTTTTCTCCCTCTCCCCCTTTCCCTCCCCTTCTTCAATTCTGTTTTTGAGGGAAGGTGGGGTTACTTTTATTTCTCTTCTGCAATGACCTGTTCTTCCTTATGAGGGTCTTCTGGCTTTGTTCACTTTTCCCTCTGCTTTACAGTCTGTCTATTCAGCAGTATGCAGTCTTGGTCCGTTCAGAGAATCTCACCAGTTCACCTATGCCATCGCCATCTTGCCCTGTCCTACTAAGTCCTTTTTAATTCTGCTTTTGTTTGGTTTTTTTTAGTCAGAATCTTACTCTGTCATCCAGACTAGAGTGCAGTGGCATGGCTACTGCAGCCTCAACTTCCTGCACTCAGGTCATCCTTCCGCCTCAACCTCCCGAGTAGCTGGGACTACAGGCATGTGCCACCATATCCAGCTAATTTTTAAATTTACTGTAGAGACAAGGTCTCGCCATGTAGCCCAGGCTGGTCTTGAATTCCTAGGCTCAAGCAATCCTTTTGCCTCAGCCTCTCAAAGTGCTTACAGATGTGGATTATAAGCATGAGCCATCGTGTCAATTCTGTTCTATTAAACTCTGTTCTTTCCTGTGTATATCCTGACCCTGCTCTCCAGGTCTGGGATAAGTATAAACTTTAAGTTAAAAAATTTTATTTCAGGGAGATAGTAAATACTCTCTCTCTGCTGTTATGCCCATTGTGCTCTTTACAATGTATCTTCCCTTTAATAACTCTACCTTTCTTAATTCATAAAAAAAAGTTTATTTCTGTCAAATGGCACATTTGCCAAGTGTTTATTTACCAATACATTACTTTTTTATTAGAAAACTGTTGATCAGGATGGCCACCATATCAAGCATCTGTGATTCTAAGTATAATAAGTAATCTGGGAAAAGAGCAGGGAGAGAGTTGATGGAGACACACAAGCACCTTCTCTGAAACTCTAAAGCTGAATGACAGGGTATTAACAGAAGTTTTAATAAATGTGGTGCCTGAGTGGGCAAAAGTGACAACCTTCGGTACCTGTCGTTGCAAATAGCTATTGAACATTTAAAGACATTTTTATTACAGTACACATACAAGCCATAATTATAGATTTATATATTCATAGTCAGTGTACTGAAAAGCACATGTAATTTCCTGAAGGGAAAACACAAACTGTACTAGACTTATATCACAATTGCTTCAATCTTTTTTTTAAAAATTGTACTCTTAAATCAGTTCCAGGGCCACATCAAGAGGAAGCTAAGCTTTCTCCCCATGCCAGCTTGAGGTTATAAAGCCTGAGGACCAGTGATCTTATTATAGTAAGATTTTAACTCTTTGCTGAAGTCTTTCTATAAAACCATCAGCTGGGCTCGGTGGCTCAGCCTGTAATCCCAGCGCTTTGGGAGGCTGAGGTGAGTGGATTGCCTGAGTCAGCGGGTTCGAGACCCGCCTGGGCAAATTGGCAAGACCTCATCTCTACAATAAATAAAAAAAAAAAAATTAGCCGGGCGTGGTAGCGTGTGCCTGTAGTTCCAGCTACTTGGAAGGCTGAGGCGGAAGGATCGCCGGAGTCCAGCAGGTTGAGGCTGCGGTGGCCGGAAGCAGTGAGTGAGACTACAACTCAAAACAAAACAAAACAAAACAAAACCAAACAAAACAAAACCAAGACATCTTTCCCTCTTGCATAAGACACCTCTCATTTGGCAGGGTAATTCTGGGTTGTGAGGATCTGCTCTGGCAAATTTTCCCTTCTCTAAGTCTTATTATCTTTTCATCCATTTGTTAAATAACAGTCCTTATGTTTTTAATAATTCTTTTTACAGAATCTTTTCCTTTTTTAATCACTGATTTACATTCCCTTTCTCTAACTGGTCACCACCCTCTCTTCCCTCCCACATATAGTTACTTCTATCTTTATTTTGCTTAGAATCCACACCCACTATTTTTTTTTTTTTTTTTTTGAGTTGAAGTCTCACTCTTTCACCCAGGTTGGAGTGCAGTGGCACGCTCATGGCCATTGCAGCCTCGACCTGCTGGGCTCAGCTGATCCTTCACCTCAGCCTTTCAAGTAGCTGGAACTACTACAGGCAAGTGCCACCATGCCCAGCTAATTTTTTGACTTGCTGTAGAGACGAGGTCTTGCCAAATTGCCCAGGCTGGTCTCCAACCTGTGGGCTCGGGCAATCCTCTCACCTCAGCCTCCCGAAGTGCTGGGATTACAGGCAGGAGCCACCATGCACAGCCTCCCTCAATTTTAAAATCCATAATCCTTCAGGTGCAGAATATCTCCTCTCCTAATCCAGCTACTGAAAGCAATACATTCTTTCTTTTAACCTCACCTTCATGTTTTTAAAAAAGCTGGTATGTAATCCTCCAATTTTCTCAAGGAGGAGCTCGTCCTAACATGTTTATAAACAAACACGCCTTGCTAAATCAAAGTGTGGTCCACAGGCCAGCAAAATCACTTGGAAGCTTATTAAAAATGCAGAATCTTTGCCTCTATCCCAAACCTACTAAATCTGAAATTTGTATTTTAACAAGATCTCCAGGGAGCATGTATACACATTATAGTTTCAGAAGCACTATTCTAGAAAAGAAAGAAATTTACATAGTAACAGAAGTACAGTGAGACTCTACATAATGGGAAAACATTTTCAATCAATCAGTAGCTTTTGGAAAATTATTTCTAAAGTTTCACCAAGTAAAATAGAAATAATTTTAGAGATTTTGCATACTATATTTTATAAAGATGAATAATGAAGAAAAAAACCATGCTTGCTCATGTGAATAATGTTACATGTGCTGAAACACACTTTCCAAATATGTAAAACATTTAAAGTTCAACATTCCAAAAACTTATACTGTAATACTTCCCTCTTGATGTCAGTATTTTAGTATTTAAGAAATTATAAATAAGCTTAGCTTCACTTAGTTACAAATAATTCCCTTTTACTGCAACCCATAGATCAATTCATGAGGCAAATACATTGCCCTTTACACATCAAATAATATACTTTGGGCACATTTTTTTCATCCAGAGTTATGAATATAAACTGACCCTTCCATACTATATTGCCTATTTTAATCTAGAACCAAAGGTACAAAAATTGTAGGGAGACTTAGTTTAGGTTGTTATTAAAGGAAATCCAAATTTCATGTACATTTGGGATTTCTATATTTAAATATATTGAAATTAAAATATGGCCATGCCTAATGTCCTTCAAACTCCTAAATCATTAGACAGAATGATGAGGCCACACTATGATGACCTAACACGGGAAAAGCTGAGAATCTCCCTACCTCCTCTTGCTTATTTTCTTCCAATCTACGTAAATAGGCATGTTAAAATATTAAGTGTTTTGGCTTTTCCTGGGAGAAAGAATTAAACATTTTAACTTAAAAAAGTCCTTGATGTAACTTCACTGTTTCTCTGCCAGTGGATAAACCTTTGGCTCTTTTCTCTTTGGTGAAAAGTCAAATGACCTAGGAGGATAAAGCTGCAATCTGGTCTTATTGACACCATATTGTGAGGTCAGGTAAAATTTTTAAATGTTGTTATGTGATTAAAATGATTATAAAACAATAATTTTTTAACCATTTGGCACAAAATACTAAAGTTTAATTAAACTTACAATTCAATTAGTCCACTCCAATATCCACCTAATGCCACAGTGAATACAGCAATTATGAAAATAATCACCATAGTATAATCAAAGTTAGGCCATGATGGAGAATACATTTTCACAGTGATGTCATTTCCAAGAGTCTGAAAGGCAAAATAACAGTTTATCACAGGCATAACTTTTCTCTCTCCTATAGAGTATGACAGCAATAGTACACATTTCACTCTAGATTGGACGCTATATATCAGACAGTCAAAAAGACTAGAACTGTTGCTTGATGACATGATATATTCTCTAGTCAAAAATATGAGCATATGCTTTGGTTTGTAAAATCTTGAAAGTGCAGTGTTCCACAAAATCACATTTTGTTCGGGGATTTTTTATTTTATTTTACTTATTTTATTTTTTTTTGAGTTGAAATCTCACTCTGTCACCCAGACGGGAGTGCAGTGGCACGCTCCCAGCCACCGCAGCCTTGACCTGCTGGGCTCCGGTGATCCTTCTGCCTCAGCCTTCCAAGTAGCTAAAACTACAGGTGCGCGCTACCACGCCCGGCTGATTTTTTTATTTATTGTAGAGATGAGGTCTCACCAAGTTGCCCAGGTAGGTCTTGAACCCGCAGACTCAGGCAATCCACTCACCTCAGCCTCCCAAGGCGCGGGATTACAGGCTGAGCCACTGAGCCCAGCTTGTTCAGGGATTTAAAGTAAAGACAAACGACATGACCCAAGACATTGTAAAAGAATTCAAAACAAATACACAGCCTTTCTAAAGTCTAGACTTTGAGATACTTTGTGCTAAACAAGAAACAAGTACTTTCCAAATAAAAACTTGATAGGCCTTTTAACTTCTTTTACCAAATGAAACACATATAATACTCAAAATAGCCAGGCTTGGTGGCTCAGCCTGTAATCCCGTGCCTTGGGAGGCTGAGGTGAATGGACTGCCTGAGGCCGCGGGTTTGAGACCTGCCTGGGCAACTTGGTGAGACCTCATCTCTAGAATAAATCAAAAAATTAGCCGGGTGTGGTAGCGCACACCTGTAGTTCCAGCTACTTGGAAGGCTGAGGCGGAAGGATCGCTGGAGCCCAGCAGTTGGAGGCTGCGGTGGCCAGGAGCGGCCATTGCACTCCAGTCTGGGTGACAGAGTGAGACTCCAACTCAAAAAAAGAAAAAAGAACTGGGCTCGGTGGCTCAGCCTGTAATCCCAGCACTTTGGGAGACTGAGGTGAGTGGACTGCCTGAGCCCACGGTTTCGAGACCCGCCTGGGCAACTTGTTGAAACCTCATTTTTACAATAAATCAAAAAAATTAGCCGGGTGTGGTAGCGCGCACCTGTAATTCCAGCTACTTGGAAGGCTGAGGCGGAAGGATCGCCGGAGCCCAGCAGGTGGAGGCTGTGGTGGCCGGGAGCAGCCGCTGTACTCCAGTCTGAGCGACAGAGTGAGACTCCCAACTCAAAAAAAAAAAAAAAATGCTCAAAATTAAATATCAGCGATTAGAAGTGAAGAGTTGTACTATTTATACACTTTTCTAATATGTAATTTTTAAAAACTTTTTTTATTTTAAAGATGTGGGGTACAATTCAGGGTTAGGTATATAAATGTTCATTATGCAGTTACTGAGGTGTGCCCCCAACAAATGAAATTTTTTTTTTTGAGTCAGAGTCTTACTCTGTCATGCAGACTGAGTACATCTCACAGCCATTGCAGTCTCAAGCTGCTGGGCTCAGGTGATCCTTTCACCTAAGCCTTCCAAGTACCTGGAACCACAGATGTGCACCACCACGCCTGGCTAATTTTTTGACTTATTATAGAGACAAGGTCTCGCCAAGTTCCCCAGGCTGGTCTCGAACCTGTGGACTCAGGTAATCCTCTCGCCTCTGCCTTCCAAAGTGCTGGGATTATAGGAGTGAACCACCATGCCCGGCATATGTAATTATTAACTTACCTGCTCCATATCTTTAAAGTCTTTGTGGCTTATAAATGCAATCAGTAGTTTTACATCATGAAATTCAGATCTGTTTCCTGAGGGAGGAAACTAAAAGAAGAAAACTTATTAACTACTAACATATTTATAGAATAAAATACAAATTATTCCATTAAAGATAAATATTATATCTTAGTTCTCAAAGTTTTACGTATTCTTTCTTAATATTATATAAATTCTCAAGATGAAATCCTTTTAACATGAACTTAAACTGTATGCTTAAGTATTGTATTACATACAATGTATTACATACATATACATATATACATACATACATAACTTAGAGGATGGACCCCAAGAAAACCTATAATCTATTTATAAAACTTGTGTATTTATTCTTACATGTTTAAACTTCAGTAACCTTCAAGAACTCTCCATTTGATTCAATATACCTATTAAGACGCTTTTTCCACTGCTCAAAAGTTTTCTAATGTATCAATTTTGATGCCTTTTAGTACTTCTGCCATTTTTTTTTTGTTTTACCTCTTCTACATCCGCAAAACATTTCCCTTTGAGGACTTTTTTCATCCAGGGAACCAAAAAAAGTCATTCAAGGTGAGATCAGGTAAATAGGGAGGGTGGAGAATGGGGGGTCATGCTGTTTTGGGTCAAAAACTACTGAACACCCAGTGTTGTGTAGGCAAGTGTGCTCATAAATCACCCATCATAAAATGAGCAAATGGGTTGAAAGAATCTCCAAAAACAAAAAATTCACTTAAGCCAAACCCAGCCTTTTACAACAGTGCTAGTTGGTACACTAGTGCCAATGGATTCCTAGAACACTCACCTAGGGAAGGAAGCCTGTACTACAAGAGGCCCGTCCTCCAAAAGATAATTATGGTATTTTTTGGGTCCCCCCTAGAACATACATACACATATTTGTTCCTAACAAAGTCTTATCTATTCTAGGAAGAGAGCAAAACCTGCAAAACTTTCCAATTAAATGCCTATCAGTTCCTGCATGTTTATTTTCAAAGAATCCTACCATCAGATTATTCAAAACTCAGCCCCTAAACCATAAAGAGGTTAATTCAATGCTTCTGAAATTTAATATCATGAGCTCAAAAGAAGTAATGATAGTTTTATAACTTACTAGGACACTGTTATTGGCAACCAACAATGCTTCAGCACCACCTTTCTGTGCAATCTCAGCTTTTTCAAGAAAATGGCAGGTTCCCCACTGTACCACAACTGCTTTGTTCTTTATGCCAACAGGAGGAATATCAGAAAGGTTGCATAGTGGTGTGGAAGTCAGATTCATCAAACTAATGGAAGTCTGAAAATAAGAAATATCTTTTTATCATAATAAAGATCTTATTTTACCCTAAATGCATTCAGTTATAAGGTACCAATATTGATTTATACAATGCTGTTTAAAATTAGAAATATTTTATGACAATCAAGCTTAGATGTAAGTATGTTAGAATTCCCTAACTTATTCTCTCAAAGAGAAAAACACTCAAGGAAAATCAATAAAATAATTATAAATCACAATATATTACAACTATTTCACATGCTAAAATATAATTATTACTCATTCTTATTTCTTCAATATTTTAATGTTTAAGAATAGTAAGTGTAGCTGGGCTCAGTGGCGACTCACACCTATAATCCCAGCACTTTAGGAGGCAGAGATGAGAGGATTGCCTGAGTCTGGGAGTTTGAGAACAGCCTGGTAAACTTGGCGAGACCTCATCTCCACAACAAAAGTCAAAAATTAGCCAGGTATGGTGGCACACACCAGTAGTTCCAGCTACTTAAAAGGCTGAGGCAGAAGGATTGCCTAAGCCTCGTAGGTTGAGGCTGCAGTAGCTGTGAGAGTGCCACTGCACTCCAGTGTGGATGACAGAATGAGACTCTGACTCAAAAAAAAAAAAAAAAAGAAAGAAAGAAAGAAAAGAAAAGAAAATGTAAATGTAATTTACTTACTGCATTTTCTAGGGTACTTGGAAGAGCTGTCCAGTGAGGGTTATATAGCATGCAGTAGTCCTTCGATGATAAAGGTATGCCATCTCCAGATGCATGCAGGATTGCTTCCTGAGCAGCTATCTGAAACATAAACAATAACTTTCAAACTGGCAATCATTTGAATTGCCAAAAACTAAGGATTTTAACAAAACTACTTATATAAAGTTTGATCACATTTCCTTAAGACAGAAGGTCTTCCAATAAATTTTTGTCATTTGAGGACATAAAAAGAAAGCTCAGAAATACTGAACTATACACATTTACCCATAACACATTCTTTAAGTCATTTTCTAATAGGAATAAAAATTATGGCCCTTGTTACAAGTGTTACATCCCAGAGGATTCTTGCTATTACATAATAACTTTAATACTTCCTCACAGCCCAAAACTTTTCAATCTCCTATGAGTTATTACTTTATTATGTATGTTCTATAGAAGAAAATGCACACCAAATCCCTCAACTTGTCTTACTTTCCATTTTCTACTAGTAACAAGAGTTAAAATAAAGTATATTATCATTTCAAAGTGCAAGCTTTAAAAAAGAACCAGCGGTATCTTAAAGTAAATACATTATTATTGCTCAAGTTTTCAAGATTCTGCAACCACCTATTCAAAAAGACCAGTCCAGAGTTTAAAGTAAAGAAAAGAGAGGAACTAGAATAATTTCCCTCCCTTTTGTTTTATTTGACATTACCTAGAAAGAAAAACCAAGAGATAAGAAGTGATTGAAAAGAATAACTATTGCACAGGAGGATAATGAAGTATGAAATAAAGAATCTCCTAAAATATTCAGAATACCACTCCACGTCACAATTTTCTTCAAACTTGGCTCAATACAAATCTTTTTTAAAACCATAAGGAAGAAGAAAAAGATTGCTTGCCAAATAAAGATGGTATGCTGAGCCTCTAAAGCACATTAGGTTGAACCATGTGAAACTGCTGATATTTGACCATTTTAAATCTACAAAATTGGTAATTTCATACAAGTCAGCCTAAATTTCGAATGAGTATATAGAAATGTTCTAATTCATGCTCTATTACCTAAAATGTCCCTTGAACATTCTGGACTCTATGGCATACTTGGGGCTTCATTAGACTTTGGAGCTAAGCAAGTACAGGGAATTCATAAGGCATCCCATCAAATTACATAGAAAATTAGATAAAGAAATTAGATGTAAAAAAGAGAAATATACTTTTCATTCAGCTATATACTTGGTGGTCACAAAAGGATTGACATTAGAGCTGAACTAATATGCTAAATTCTTACTATACAATAAACTAAATGCTAGGTTATTTTCATGTATTTATTTGATTCAATGTCACTGTTTTACAAATGACAGCTCTGAGACCTAGAAAAGATACTAACATAATCTACCTAATATCACATTGTAGAATCACCTACAACTCTACAGAAGATAATCCAGTAGATATACATGAGGGATGACTAGATTTGGGTTAAACATTTTTGGGGAAGAATACTTCATAAGTGAATTGGGTGCTTCTTATTGAAGGGAACAAAATGGCCATAAAGTCAAGATATCTCTTCATTAATGATACTAAGTTTGATCATTTGGTTAAGGTAGTAACTGCAGGATTTTTCTCGTGTAAAGGTATATATTTTTCCCTTTGTGATTGTAAGTAATCTGTGGCACCATGTGAATAGCCCAACAACTTCTCACCAGGCGTATAGTTCCCATAATGCTTCCTGCCTGCTAATTTAAATTCACATATTACATTGGAGATTGCAAAATGATGAGTTTTTGACATTGTCATTTCTTCTACATTAATTCGCTAGTATTTGTCTTTTTAAAAGAGCTTTACTCTATCCCTTACCATCTTTTAGTATCACTACTCATTGATTAAAAAAAAATTCAGTGGTATACTTATAATTATTTATTTGATATTCAAATTATCCCAAATTTGGCCATTAGGGCCTCTGCCAGCTGGCCATTTATATCCTTTATACAAGACCCCATTAGTCTTTGAGGACTTCCTGTTTTTTTGGCACAAGGTATCCTAGGCTGACCTTGTCCTTAATCTGCTACAGATCTGGAATCAACCATTGCACTAAGCTTCTTGTAGAGCGGAAAGGTAGATCTGGATCTGGGTTCTAACTGTGTATACTGCTGCTGATACAGTATAATCCTTTTAATAGGTAATAAGCAGCATCTATCAAAAACTTTAGTACATAGCCAGGTGTGGTGGTGCACGCCTGTAGTTCCAGCTACTTGGAAGACTGAGGCAGAAGGACTCAGTTTGAGCCCAGCAGCTCAAGGCTGCGGTGGCTGAGAGTGCACCACTGCACTCCAGCCTGGGCAACAGACTGAGACTCCAACTCAAAATAGAAACCAAACAAAAAAACGTTAATACATAGAATCCTGATTCATATCCTACAGATACATTACATAAATGTGCAAAGATAGTCAGGCACAGTGGTTCACATCTATAATCCCAGCCCTTTGGGAGGCTAAATTTAGAGGATTGCTTGAACCCAAGAGTTTGAGGTCAACCTGAGCAACATAGCCAGACCTCGTCTCTACAAAAAAAAAAATCAAAAAATTAGTCAGGCATGGTAGTGCAAACCTATTGTCCCAGCTACTCAGGAGGCTGAGGTGAAAGAATTGCCTAAGCCTGGGAGGTCGAGGCTACAGTGAGCCGTGATCGTGTCACTGCACTCCAGCCTGGGCAACAGAGTAAGACTCTTGACTCAACAAACAAAAACCCTTAAAACGTGTAAAGATAAATGCATAAGGATATTCATGGCAAAATTATATGTGATAGCAAAACACCTAACAGCTTTCATCAAGAAGATACCTAGTACAATATGCATAGTACACAGTTAATAAAAAGAAAAGAAATACACAGTTTCTATTTCTAGAAACTGAAGATGTACATAATAAGAAATCCAAGTTCCAGAGTGACATCTATAGGTAATCCTATTTTTTTTTTTTTGAGTCGGGTTCTTACTCTGTGGCCCAAGTTGGAGTGCAGTGGCATGCTCACAGCTCACCATAGCCTCAAACACCAGGGCTCAAGTGATCTTTCCACCTCAGTATCCGAGTAGCTGGGACTACAGTTGCATGCCATCACAAGTGGCTAATTTTTTAAATTTTGTTTTTTTAGAGACAAGGTCTTGTTATGTTGCCCAGGCTGATCTCAAACTTCTCTGCTCAAACAATCTTCCTGCCTCAGTCTCCCAAAGTGCTGGGATTACAGGTATGAGCCACTGTGCCTGGCCTCAGTAATCTTACTTTTGTACAATGACCCCTCAAAAAAGCCCCTAAATGCATCTGTACATTTGTGTTAGCTTGAAGAAAGCCACAGAAAGATACACAAAGGGGCTATTAAGAGAAGGGACAGGAAAACAAAGACAAAAGTGAGGATGTGAAAAGACTAAAGGGAGAGAAATTAATAAAAGAAAAAATATCCAGATAAAACAGAAGGGTATATTTAAAGTTCCTTTCCCTTCATCCTGGCTCTCACAGTCACATTCTGAAAGTTTTCTTTCTAGACACTTTCTATGAATATTTAAAACACACAAACATACACTTTTCTCTTACACATATGAGATCATATACATAATGCTCTGTGCCACTTTTAAATTACAACTAAAAGATTTTTTGCCGGGCTTGGTGGCTCAGCCTATAATCCCACGCTTTGGGAGGCTGAGGTGAGTGGATTGCCTGAACCCGTGGGTTCGAGACCCGCCTGGGCAACTTGGCGAGACCTCATCTCTACAATAAATCAAAATGAGCCGGGCGTGGTAGCGCGTGCCTGTAGTTCCAGCTACTTGGAAGGCTGAGGCGGAAGGATCACCGGAGCCCAGCAGGTAGAGGCTGCAGTGGCCAGGAGCATGCCACTGCACTCCAGTCTGGGCGACAGAGTGAGACTCCAACTCAAAAAAAAAAAAAAAGGCTTAAATGTCAGCTGGGCGTGGTGGCTCATGTCTGTAATCCCAGCACTTTGGGAGGTAGAGGAGAGAGGATTGTCTGAGTCTAGGAGCTTAAGACCAGCCTGGGCAACCTGGCAAGACCTCGTTTCTACAATAGATCAAAAAATTAGTAGGCATGGTGACACATGCCTGTGATTCCAGCTACTTGGATGGCTGAGGTGAAAGGATTGCCTGAGCCCAGCAAGTCAAGGCTTCAGTGGATGTGAGCATGCCACCACACTCCAGCCTTTTTTTGAGACTGAGTCAAAGAAAAAAAGCTTCAATGACCAAGGAAGTTCAAAATAATCAAAGTGAGTAAGATTTATTACTATAAAGGGAATACAATCTTTTCTACAATTGTATACAATTCATCAACAATAAAAGCAAAACTCATTGATATGGGAATTGCTAAGGTAAAACAATTTTCATGGAAGAACACTGTAACAGAGGAATGAATACTTATAAGTCTAGAATAGTTAATATTGAATGTGGAACATGCAGTTAATTTCATAAGTGAGCTAGCATACCTAAACAACTTAAGCATTTCCACTACGTTTTAAAATATCTTGGTAAAATTTCTCATAGAGATTGCACAGCTTCAAAAATTTAGTACTACAACAGATATTATGGTATAAAGGTTAACAGCATGAGCTTTGGGATTAGAGACCAAAGATACAATGCCAGTCTCACCATTTACTGGTTATGTCACAAGTATTTAACCCATCTTAAATTTTAATATCCTCAGCTTTGGGATGACAATAAACACTCAGACCTAATAGATTATCATAAGAATTAATTCAGATGATGCAATTGTTTGAAAATGTTAAGCTCTTAATAAATGGTAACTTATTAGTAATACATTTAGCACCTTGCCAAGTACTTATATGATGCCAAAGAAATACAAAAGATTGGCTGGGCATGGTGGCTCATGCCTGAAATCCCAGCACTTTGGGAGGCTGAGGCTGGTGGATTGCTTCAGCCCAGGGGTTCGAGTCTGGGCAACATAGCGAAAGTTTATCTCTACAAAACAAATTTTAAAAATTAGCTGAGTGTGGTGGTGCACACCTGCAATCCCATCTACTCAAGAGGGCAACGTGGAAGATCACCTGAGTCTAAGAGGTTGACGATGCCGTGAGCTGTGATCATGACTGTGCCACTGAATTCCAGCCTGGACAAGAGAGTGAGATCCTGACTCCAAAACATATATATCAATGGTTACTTAGAACTTGGTAAGATGTGGAGGTGGGGTGGGTAACAGTTAAGGGGCATGGGTTTTCTTTTTTTAAAATTTTATTTTAAAGATGTGGGGTTCAATTCAGGGTTAGGTACATATGTGGTCATCGTACAGGTGAACGGGGACTCCCACTGGTCCTCACTCTGCCTGGTTTGGGATCAGGTACTCTTATTAATGTTATGTGCAACCCCCCATTCCTCCCCTGGCAATGACTCACTACTCCCAATACCTTTCATGTAGTATTATGATAAATATTCAGGGTCCACTTATGAGTGAGAACATATGGTACTCAGTTTCAGAGCAGTTTTAGGGTCATAGAAAACCTGAGCAGAAAGTGGAGTTACCCACATATCCTCTCATCTTACACATGAGCAGCCTCCCCACTGTCAACATCTCACAGTGAAGTGGTATATTTGTTACCACTGATGATCCTACATTATCACCCAAAGTCCACAGTTAACATTGGAGTTCACTCTTGGTACTGTACATTCTATGGGTTTTAACAGATGTACAATGCCATGTATTCACCATTATAGCATTATACTGAATAGTTTCACTGCCCTAAAAATCTTCTGTGCTCCGCCTATTGGATTTGTTTTTGAAATGATGAAAATGTTCTAAAATTAGCTGTTGTGACAGTTGCACTTATCTGTGAACATACTAAAAAGTACTGAATTGTACACTTTAAATTGTGAATTGTATGGTATGTGAATTACATCTCAATAAAGTTGCAAAAAAAAAAGAAACATAGTCTTACTTGGGAAATTAAAAACAAATGTGGCCGGGCTCGGTGGCTCAGTCTGTAATCCCACGCCTTGGGAGGCTGAGGTGAGTGGATTGCCTGAGCCCGCGGGTTCAAGACCCGCCTCGGCAACTTGGCGAGACCTCATCTCTACAATAAATCAAAAATTAGCCGGGCGTGGTAGCACGCGCCTGTAGTTCCAGCTACTTGGAAGGCTGAGGCGGAAGGATCGCCAGAGCCCAGCAGGTCCAGGCTGCAGTAGCCGGGAGCGGTCACTGCACACTCCAGTCTGGGCGACAGAGTTGAGACTCCAACTCAAAAAAAAAACCAAAAAACAAATGTGAAACAGAGCCGGGTGGTGATACAGAGCCAGGTGTGGTAGCTCATGCCTATAATCCCAGCACTTTGGGAGGCTGAGGTGAGAATCACGTGAGGCCAGGAGTTCAAGACGAGCCTAGGCAACAAAACATCTCATCTCTACAAAAAGTAGAAAAAAATCAGGCCTCTTGGCACATGCCTGTAGTCTCAGCTACTTGGGAGGCTGAGGCAAGTGGAGCGCCTGAGCCCAGGAAGTCAAGGCTGCAGTGAAATGTGATCAAGCCACTGCACTCCAGCCTGAGCAACAGAGTGAAACCCTGTCCCAAAAACCTGAAACAGATAATCATCAACAGAATGTGATTAAAGTCAGATTCCCTAGCAAAAACTTAATAGCTCTTAAAGTGTTTAAAAATGCAAATTCTTGCGCCCCATTCCAGATCTAATGAATCAGAAACCTGGCAGTTTGTTTTAACAAGCCCTTCTGATAATTCTGATGCCTGTTAAAGTTCGAGAACCACTGCTACAGGAACAGTAATTCTCAACATTAAATGTGCATACAAATCACCACTGATCATATTAAAATGCAGGTTTTGATTCAGTAGATCTGAGTGGAGTGTGAGATTATACATTTTGAACAAGCTCCCATGCTGGGGCTGCTGGTCTATATAACAAGGCTATAAGAGAGCAGAGTACTGGAAACCATATCTCTGCGTCAATTAAGGTGGGAAGCAGAGAAAATGAGCCTTGAAAGTCAGTGTTCATTCAAATATTACAAGTGCTAAATTAGGTGAGACTTAGTGGTCAACTCATGCTATCAGATCATTTGACAAAGACCCTTTCTTTACTTTTTTTTTTTGAGTTGGAGTCTCACTCTGTTGCCCAGGCTGGAGTGCAGTGGCATGCTCATGGCCACCTCAGCCTCCACCAGCCGGGCTCAGGTGATCCTTCCAACTCAGCCTTCCAAGTAGCTGAAATTATAGGCATGTGCCACCATGCCCAGCTAATTTATTTATTTACTGTAGAGACAAGATCTCACCAAGTTGCCCAGGCTGGTCTCAAAGCCATGGACTCAAGCAATCCTCTCACCTCTGCCTCCCAAAGTGCTGGGATTACAGGCACGAGCCACCGTGACCGGCCTCCTTTACATTTTCCATGCTCCAAAACATCTGAATTTTCCTTTTTAATCAACTGTGATCTGGTCTTCTATGACTTTATACACACCTCAAAAAATATTATTTTAGCAAAGAGCTTAGTATCAAGAGCTAGAAGGGATGCAGAGATAACATAATCTAGCCCCTTCATTTTATAGATCAAACAGATCCAAAATAATCAAAATGATGTGGTCAGTCAGTCTCAGGGTCAGGACTAGAACCAAACTCTCCAAAACCCCATTCAGCAGTCTTTTTTTTTTTTTTGAGTTGGAGTCTCACTCTGTCACCCAGACCGGGAGCGGCCACTGCAGCCTTGACCTGCTGGGCTCTGGCAATCCTTCCACCTCAGCCTTCCAAGTAGCTGGAACTACAGGCGCGCGCTACCATGCCCAGCTAATTTTTTTATTTATTGTAGATATGAGGTCTCGCCAAGTTGCCCAGTCAGGTCTTGAACCTGCAGGCTCAGGCAATCCACTCACTTCAGCCTCCCAAAGTGCAGGATTACAGGCTGAGCCACTGAGCCCGACTACCTAACAGTTTTAATATTGATCACATATCTCTCTGCTATAGCTGCTAACTCTCTCCCTTCCACAACACTCCTGTGGGTTTACTACTCCCTCTCAAATTCCTCTATTATCCAGTCAGTTCCTCACAGGTGCTAAATATTCCAAACTCTTAAGTCTTTTCTTTATACTCTTCCAAATTTGGACTCTAAAGCTCACAGAACACCTTTCACTATTACAATTGCTCCTTACTGCTCACCCCAAATTTTCCTTCTTCAGACCAATTCCTTCAGCCTGTTCTTTGAATCAAGTGTCCTCTAGGGCCATCAAATCAATCAATCTGATATCAATGTCTTTATATTCAGCATCTTACATGATCCTCACACACAAAGGAAGCAAGTATACTAGCCCATACTGTGAAGTTGTACTTTTTTTCTGACTTAAATTTACCCCACAGAAAACTTTATGGGGTGTCTGTTCTTGTATTTTAGGATCTCATGAGCAACTTTAATTTACTTTATCCAAATCAACTGGGTTCAATCATATTCCATATCATTTTCTCTTCAAAGTGAAGAATTTTAATGTTTAAGCCTATTTTAATGTTATAGTTGCCTATTCTTTTTGACAATTTTTCTCTTACAACAGCTTTGGGTACAAGTGTAAAAAAAATTCTGAAAACCTGAAAATGGTATATGCTATACTCATATCACTGCAATACACTGTTTCCCTACTTTATTAGGCCCATCAGCAGACTCTAAACAGAAAAACATGTATAAGGAGCTTTATTTCATCAGCATAGTTATACTGAGTCAGCCTTGCGCTGATCTTCATGCCCTGCTCCTGGGTCTACCTCCATATTTAACACTCCAGTCTCTTGATCGATAGTTACAACCACCTTGAATTCCTGGCCCTCTGTTGCAATAGTCTGATACTGACTTAGCAGCCCAATATTAACCTACTGGGAACAGCTCTGCTCTATTCCCATCCACACTAACAGCACAGTGCAAGCAGTCTTTTTTGACTTTAGTTTACAAAGTTTGTTGATTTGTCTTTTCCCTTCTTTCTCCTTCAAGAGAATCTTCCAACAGGATATTTATTTTCCAAACTTAAGTCTTCACATACTCATTTTGAAAATAACAATTCTCTAGCTAAATATTTAACAAACCATCCTCTACCCTATATCCTGCCATCCTTTAGATCTGCCAGGACTATCTTTGCCCATTTTCACCAGATCAAGATTAAGCTCTGAAAAATGCAATGTTAACCTTTACCTTTATGTGCCAGGGAGACCTAAAAAAAAAACCCCAGAATCATCTTTTGGAGGGCAGGCCCCTTGTATAGGCCTCCCCTGCTAGATAAGTGTTCTAGGAACCCATCAGCATCAGCGTACCAGCTAGCATTGATTTCAGGAATTATTTTTGAAGATTCTTTCAACACATCTGCCCATTTTATGACAGGTGATATACGAGCACACCTGCCACACTGCCCTGAGTGTTCATCAGTTTTTGGCCCAAAACAGCATGACCCCCGTGCTCTACCTTCCATATTCACCAGATCTCACCTCAGCAACTTTTGTTTCCCCTATGCAAAAAGTCCTCAAAGGGAAACATTTTTGCCAATGTAGAAGAGGTGAAACAGGCCGGGCTCGATGGCTCAGCCTGTAATCCCAGTGCTTTGGGAGGCCAAGGTGAAGTGGATTGCCTGAGCCTGCGGGTTCGAGACTTGCCCAGGCAATTTGGCAAGACTTCATCTCTGCAACAAATAAAAAAAAATCAGCCGGGCGTGGTAGTGCACACCTGTAGTTCCGGCTACTCGGAAGGTTGAAGCAGAAGGATCGCAGGAGCCCGAGTTGAGGCTGTGGTGGCTGGGAGCATGCTACTGCACTCCAGTCTGGGCGACTGAGTGTGACTTCAACTCAAAAACAAAAACAAAACCAAAACAAAAAAAAAGAAGAGGTGAAACCAAAAAATGACAGAAGCACTAAAAAGGCATAAAAATGTCCTCAGCCTGAAATCTCAGTACTTTGGGAGGCCGAGGCGAGTGGATTGCCTGAGTCTGTGGGTTCAAGACCAGCTCATGCAACTTGGCAAGACCTCGTCTCTACAATAAATCAAAAATTAGCCGGGTGTGGTAGCATGCACCTGTAGTTCTGGCTGTTTGGAAGGCTAAGGCAGAAGGAGCCCAGCAGGTCGACATCAGGGTGGCCATGAGTGTGCCACTGCACTCCAATCTAGGCAGAGTGAGACTCCAACTCAAAAAAAAAAGGAAGGGTTCAAAAACTGTTTTGAGCAGTGGAAAACGCATTTTGATAGGTGTATTGCATCAATGAGTACTTTGAAGGTAAATGAAATTGAAACATGTAAGAATAAATATACAATTTTTTAATAAATAAATTCCAATTTTGCGGGGGAGTCCTCACGTATATTTAATTCCTGTAAAAAGTCCTATCAGATTAGTCAACAAGGTTTGTCTTTTTACTGGGAACTCTGTACATTAATGTCTTGTTAAAATGCAGATTCTGATCTAGCAGGTCTTAATCACACCTCTTCCTGGCATGACTACGCATTTCCAATAAGCTTCCAAGAGATGCTGTCACGTCAGTCCACAGTACATTGTTATGGACTTTATCATAAATAGTAGTGAAACTTACTAGAGTTCTAGACAGTACAGGGGGAATTTCTCTTAGGAATTCCCTCAAGAGATGAGAGTTACACTGCATCTGCACTCTGCTGACACAGCCAAATTTTGCTTTTTGCCAGTTCTCCCACTTCTCCCATGAGTTTGTTCAAAACTCTTCAGTAGATGGGTCACTGGGTCTGTTTCATCACTCTCCTCAGTCTGTCAATTCAACATGATTCACGCTATTCATATTGTTTTCCATTAGATTTACTTATGTCTTCAGTTTCAAGGGACAATATGCAAATGTGACTATAATTCTTTCTCCAAGTAACCCTGCTGTGATCATTCTTCATTAAATCTACAAATTAAACTATGCTTCTACTTTTTAAGACCAAATATGAGGAGAGCTTTGGGGATGACTTCTGTAAATAAACAGAATTCACTTATAATGGAACTAGCAATTTTCTTAAAAATCTATATTTCTAAATCAGAATATATATATAGTTGTAACGTGAGCACCGGCAAATGTAGAGTGACAGGCACCTACCTATTACCCTTCTATCATGGCAATGGAGGAGGTATCCCCTTCTTCACAAACACCTTTCTCTTTTATACAGATGCCAAATTTAAGTCAATGGAAAAACAGCAAGAGTTGGAAAGGGAGCTCTGCAGGAAAGGCAGAACTGGGATTGTGTCTGAATGACATACATTCCAAAGTCAGACCTAAATAACTTTTTGATTGTTTACTCTTCCCTTCTAATAACTTACATAATTCAGACAGCCTACATTATTTCTACTCCTACTTCCAGTATCCAAAGTTCATGAAAATGATGCCCCGAAAGTGACTAGAATCAGACCCTTAGATTAAACATACTCTTAATTAATATTAAATAGTGACTGAGTGGGAGCTAGGGCAACAAAAAGGGTTTTACAGGAAATCAGAATAGTCAGTGGGCCATGGAAGAAGTTGGGTCAGGATCATGTCTTTCATTTGGAGAACCTGGTAACACTCAATACACAGGCTAAAGTGTAGTGGAGTAGCCAGGCTTGGTGGCTCAGCCTGTAATCCCACGCCTTTGGGAGGCTGAGGTGAGTGGATTGCCTGAGCCCGTAGGTTCGAGACCCGTCTGGGCAACTTGGCGAGACCTCATCTCTACAATAAATCAAAAAATTAGCTGGGCATGGTAGCGCGTGCCTGTAGTTCCAGCTACTTGGAAAGCTGAGGCGGAAGGATCGCCGGAGCCCAGCAGGTAGAGGCTGCAGTGGCCAGCAGCGGCCACTGCACTCCAGTCTGGGCGACTGAGTGAGACTCCAACTCAAAAAATATTAATAATAATTTTTTAAAAAATTAAGTGTAGTGGGGTGTGGGGAGGAAACAAGGCAGCTGTTCATTCCTTCATGCAACACTCTGCAGTCTATGAGATGAGAGGGGAGACAGCAGAGAATGAGTTAGATAGGGTTCTTCCTTCATGGGGCTTATATTCCACTAATTACCTAGTATAGTCTTCTTCCTGGTTTTCCCTAAATAATCTTACTACTTAATGATATATTTCAACTTTTATAGAACTTATGATTTATACTAGAAATCACAAATTCAAATGACTACAGGCCAGGAAAGTAATATAAATGCATACAATCGAATAGATTTAAGACCATAAGGCATGGTAAAGTTTGGCAAATTCTGGCCTAAAGGCAATCAACTTTTAAAAATAAAATTAGTATACTGAAGGAAGAACCTAGACTTGGAGACTTTATGCCCTAGATTTTCATAAACAGATCAAATTTCAGGTGATTTTTAAACAAACAATTGGTCAATATATAATAAACATGACATTTCCTATTTTATTTTATTTTTTTTTGAGTTGGAGTCTCACTCAGTCACCCAGACTGGAGTGCAGTGGCTGCTGGGCTCCGGTGGGCTCCAGTGATCCTTCCTCCTCAGCCTTCCAAGTAGCTGGAACTACAGGCGTGCACTACCACGCCCGGCTAATTTTTCAAATTTTTATTGTAGAGATGAGGTCTCGCCAAGTTGCCCAAGCGGGTCTCGAACCCGCAGGCTCAGGAAATTCACTCACCTCAGCCTCCCAAGGCGCGGGATTACAGGCTGAGCCACCGAGCCCAGCCAACATTTTCTATTTTAAACCATTTTTAATAAATAAAATTCACAAATTTATCCTATCGATCCTGTGTCCTATTTTTGATTCAGAAAAAAAAATTACTGCTGTACAATTTAATGAAAAAAAATCAAAAACTTGGGTTCTAGTCTATTTTTCATGACTTTCTATATGGTTTGGGACAGGTCATAATTTCCCTGAACCCATTTTGAGTTTCCAAGGAGATTAATGTATAGGTGTTGCATTTTGGGAAGGAGATATATAGTCATCAGTGACTTAGAAAGCAGTCAATGGAATGCAGAAATTCACAGACAGCTCAGAAGCAGGAAAGCAAAAGAAAAACTAAAAACCTAAACGTTAAAGAAGTAATGTTAACAAAAGTAGCAGGTCTTATAGTAAGCTCAGGCTGCCATAACAAAGTACTACTATAGACTGGGCAGCATAAACAACAGAAGTTTATTTTCTCACAGTTATTTTCTAAAAGTTCAAGATCAAGGTGCCAGCAGTTTCCAGTGTGGACACTCTTCCTCGCTTGTAGGTTACCTTCTCACTGTGTCCACACATGGCAAAGAAAGAGACAGAGAAAAAGAGACAGAGAGAAAGCACTGTGGTGTCTTTTCTTTTAAGGGCACTAATCCTACCATAAGGGTCCCATCCTCATAGCCTCATCCAATCTACAGGTCCCATCATCTCCAAATACCATTATGTTGGGAGTTAGGGCTTCAGCATAGAATTTGGGGTATATGAGACACAATTCATTCCATAGCACAGCAGCTGAGCATATTTCTGATTGCCTGGGTAGCAGAACATAACTGCTTGCTCCTTACTCCCCAGGCAGAAGAGAATGAATTAAAGAAGATTCTTTGAGTTGGTGTACTACAAAAGGAATGCAGAAATCCAGCAAGCAGCTGGCTCGGTGGCTCAGTCTGTAATCCCGTGCCTTTGGGCGGCTGAGGTGAGTGGATTGCCTGAGCCTGCGAGGGCGAGACCTCATCTCTATAATAAATCAAAAACTACCTGGGAGTGGTAGCACGCGCCTGGAGTTCCGGCTACTTGGAAGGCTGAAGCGGAAGGATTGCCGGAGCCCAGCAGGTCGAGGCTGCGGTGGCCGGGAGCAGCCACTGCACTCCAGTCTGGGCGACAGAGTGAGACTCCAACTCAAAATAAATAAATACATAAAAAATAAAGGGAGGTGCTTACGTTGCACCCTGTAAACTAAAAAAAAAAAAAAAAAAAAGAATCCAACAAGAGATTTTTCTGCT
Source organism: Carlito syrichta (assembly GCF_000164805.1). NCBI lineage: Eukaryota > Metazoa > Chordata > Mammalia > Primates > Tarsiidae > Carlito > Carlito syrichta. Next base: position 1,205,888 of record NW_007258459.1, on the reverse strand, counting down.
GGGGGATCCTGATGATCACTTCACTGCAGTAAGTTCAAGACACCATTATATAATACTTCAAACTCTTTGAAGTAAAGAAAAAATGAGTAAGACTTTTACAAAAACATTATGAGAAAGACAGGATTCCTTGGAGAACTCTGAAGCAATTTTAAAAGATAGATCTAGACTAAACATTACTCATTCTCTTGAGACAGAACCCCATGACATAGGTTTGCACTGTGAAATAAAGGTCTAACAACTGGGGCTGGGGATGGAGGTTGAAATAGGGAAGGACAGATATAAAACAGAATTATGGCAATGCCAAGACACAGTAACCATCTGCTAGGCACTCATTTTATTTCTAGACCTAAATGTTTAATGGGTTTAAAAATCATAACAGCCAGACGTGCTGTAGCTTGAGTTCGAAATATACAGTAAGGTCACTCTAATGTGAAGATTACAAGATGAGGGGAGTAGGTTAAAGGATCTTTAAGGGTCTTTCCAATACTAAATCCTCTGCCTCTTCAGCAATGATGTGGCAGTGGTTATGAAGATTATGCTTCTAGATGAGGATGTTGGCCCTGTTATTATATGACTAGAGAGGAGAAATGAAATGATTGATCTGATATCATTAATACAAATAAACTCAGAAAGGCTACCTAAAGCTGTAAGACTAGGGAAGATAAATAAACAAAGGCAAGAAAATGATAAAAGATTTCAGACAGGCTTGGAGGAAAGGAACTAGGTGTCCAGTAAGAAGAAAGGAGAGAGCGCACACACTCCAGTTGAAGAAAAGGAAACTGGATTTATTCAAATTCTCAGAAAAAGGAAAGGAATGAGAAAGACCATTTCAGGAAATTAAAGGATGAGTCAAGAAGAAAAAAATCCACGGAGAAATCAACAAGAAATAGAAAATCAATAATAGTAGGTAGTACTGAAAACGATCTTTAGGCCAGGCTCATGCCTATAATCCCAGCACTTTGGGAGGCTGAGATGAGAGGACTGCCTGGGCCCAAGGGTTTGAGACCAACCTGGGCAACTTGGTGAGATCTCATCTCTACAATAAATCAAAAAAATGCTATGAGAGATAAGACGGTGGGACCTCATCAAACTGACAAGCTTCTGCAAAGTCAAAGAAACCATCAAGAGAGCTGGCAGACAATCCACAAACTGGGAAAAAATATTTGTCAACTGTATGTTTGACAAAGGCCTAACATCTAGGATCTACAAGGAACTCAAATGTGCCGGAAAAAAAACCAAATAGCCCCATTACAGAATGGGCAAAAGATATGAACAGACACTTCTCAAAAGAAGATATACGAGCAGCCAACAGATATGTGAAAAAATGCTGAGGCTCACTAGTCATCAAAGAAATGCAAATTAAAACTACACTGAGATACCACCTAACTCCAGTCAGGATGGCCATTACCAATAACTCAAAAAAACAACAGATGCTGGGATGCTGGAGAGGATGTGGGGGAAAGGGAACACTTCTACATTGTTGGTGGGAGTGTAAACTAGTACAGCCTCTGTGAAAAACAGTTTGGTGATCCCTAAAAGATCTAAAAATCAACCTTCCATGACCCCACAATCCCCCCCCTACTGGGAATATACCCCGAGGAACTCAAATCACTCTATGAAAAAGATACCTGCACACATATGTTTGTTGCAGCATTGTTCACAATAGCAAGAACATAGAACCAACCGTGCTGCCCATCAAAAGAGGACTGAATAAAAAAATGTGGTACACATACACGATGAAATATGACGCAGCCATAAAGGACAAAATCATGAACTTCACAGCACCTTGGATGGACTTAAGAGTCTATAATACTGAGTGATCTATCACAGAAACAAATAACTGAGTATCACATGTTCTCACTCATAAGTGGACCTTGAACAATTATTGTAATACTACAAAGAAAAGGATTGGCAGTAGTGGGAAAATGCTGGGGAGGGAGGAGATTAGCAGTAGCAGTAGTGGGAATCTGTGAAGGGGGCACACCTCATCAACAAGGGTACCTGTATAATGAACATTTGTATGCCTAACCCTGAATTGTATCCCACATCTTTAAAATAAAAAATAAAAGAAAAAAAAATTAGCTGGGTGTGGTGGCGTGTGCCTGTAGTTCCAGTTGGAAGGCTGAAGAGGAAGGATCACCTGAGTACAGCAGGTTGAGTCTGTGGTGGCTGTGAGCATGCCACTGCACTCCAGCCTGGGCGACAGAGTGAGACTCCAATTCAAAAAAAAGAAAAAGATCTTTACAATTTAAAGAGATTTTGTCAGTTTATTCACAGCCAACAGCATATATAATAGATGCACACCAACTATTTGTAGAAGAATGTTACTTAATGACCAAAACAATCTTGTGACTGAGGAGTATAGAACGCAGATTAATATGGTGAGATACAAGGAAATACATCTATAAAAAGCCTAAAATCAGACTGTGGGAAAGACAGCCTAGCTACAATTTAGAACAGGGATGACCTTTAGCTTTGTGAAGACGATGAAATCATATAACTATTATGCTTAGAGTTTTCTGTAAAAGGGTTCAGGCTTTTAATAAGAATGTCATTGTCAGTTTATGAGGAATTGATGTATTAATTTGTGTTGAGGAAGGTTTAATGGGAATGTGATGTATACATTCATTCTTAGAATCTGTTTAGGAGATTCAAATGAAAATGAGTGCAAAAACACTTTGATACGTTTTATATCTAGGCTATAGTTTTGTGTACACTTACATACTACTATATTCACAGTACCTTTTGGACATGAAGCATTATTTGTCTGATTACACAGTAAACACTTCAAAGACTCAGAATAACACTGCTACTTAGTTATCCTTTTTAGTATGTCCCTCCCCCCGCAGCAATTTTTAGATAACATTCTCTCCATCATGTTCCTAATGTTGCCTAGCAACTTAACACTTTTTGGGTTACATTCTGGTTTCTCGATAAATGTTAAAAACACTTTCATAGTGAATATATTCACTAAAACTAATCCTTTCCACTGGAGAGTAAACATAACATATTCTTTCAGAGAAGCTACACATTCTAACAGAAGAAACTGGAAAGCCTTACACCATACCAATTCTTTATAAATAACACCTATAAAAATTTCCAACCTGAAACTCCCTTAAATGAAAGTCACTAGAAACAAAAACTGAAACATTGGCTTCCTGACATTCCCCCAGCCTCCCACTGAAGCTCGAATTACTTGATGCTGAATTTTAAAACATTATTACTTTTCTATAATTATGAAAACAAATTTGTGAACACATATTTGTTATTGTTACTTAACTAGCCACACTCCCTTTAAACTAGGCAGAAATCTGAAAACGACTAAAGGCATTACATTTTGGGATTTTCTTTTAAAAGTCATTTTAAGTTTTTACTATTACAAACAACAACAACAAAAGCCCCAATCCCTCAAAAAGAATCAAATGAGCCCATCTGTATTAGTGCAAATAAGGCGCAGTCCTTGAACCACTAAATGCCCTCGGGCCTTGCATATATAGCTTTTTTTTCTTCCCTGGGGAAAGAGGTTAAGAAACGGTAAGAAAGGATTAGACAATGAAACTCAGAGAAGGAACAATGCTGGGACAGTTGAAAAACTATAGAGAAGCACCAAGGTCAATGTAGCTAGGGGGCTCCGCAGGTATCTTTCTTAAGAGTAGGTATTTCGCCAGACTTCAAGGGACAGGAACGGGTGGGGGGTGGGGAAGTTGGGGGCAAGAGGGTCAAAAAGGAGGAGGCTGCAAGGCAAGAAGCGGGAAGGGGAGGAGAGGGGAAAGGAAGGGTAAAACTCGAAGAGCAGGCCGCGTAGGCGCGGGCACACAGGAGGCCGGGCGGGAGTGCGGTGGGGGTGGGAGGAGAAGGAAAGG